>NC_066600.1:3930000-4195000 GCF_905475345.1 Vespula vulgaris | reverse complement strand
AATTACAAGAAACAACAACGAAACAAGATAAACATTAAAGAAACTTAAAGAAAAGTGTGGTACAATAAACCATTGTGAAAAATGATGGTATCATCTCGCATTGCACTTAATTACATGTGTACATACACAGTTGATTATATACATTCAGTTGATCAAAATGAAACATCGATTAGTAGAGATACCTCTGTTATCCATAGATACGTACATACATAAATATATACTTACGTACGTACGTATGTACGTACATTCATACATATATACATATATACATACACTATAGTCATGAAGGGAACGTAGACCCGTATTCGGCCGGTGTTTAACGCGAGAGACGTTGTTGAACAAACAACGAACGGTAATCAGACATCGTCGTTCCAAATTCACGCCTGCTCCTTAAGGCGTTAACCGCACGTAAGGGAATCGAGCTCCTTTGTCGGAGCGCAAAGGGCGTGGTGTCTAATTGAAAGGAGATTAATTAAGGCCCGTCGTACACGGTAAGAAAAGCTTAGCTGTGCTAACGACAACTCGAGCGTATCCACCATTCTCCTACATTTTCCTCCCATGGGGATCCACGCTCGAATTATGGGGTAAAGGAACGGTGAGAAAACACCGGCGCGTTCCGTTGACAGCATTACACAATTTTGTCATACTCTATGGCCGTACTTTCGCGCCTCGTACACGTTCTATCTCGAGCGTGAAGTTGAAAGCTGAAGGTGGAGAAAGAAGAAACGTGAAGAAAAACGATTCTTCTTCAGTGACTTGTAAAGAGGGAACGACGAGAAAAGGAAAGACGCGCGGAATTTTGATAACGTTAGGACCATGAACGTGCCTTACCGCGAGAATCGCGACTTTCCTCTCTTCGTAGTTATTCCGTAAGAAGAAGAGGAAGAAGAAAAAATAAGAAAAAAAAGAGAGAAAGGAAAAAAATATAGAAAAAGAAAAAAATAAAAGAGATCTGCAAGCACGCGCTCGCTTCGTGGTCGGAATCCGTTCCGACACGACTACTCGGAGCCGTCTGAAATTTAACCGCCCTCACCAAAGTCCGCCTGGATCCTAACGAGAAAACGCACGTGCGCTCGACGTTCCTACCAAGCCGAGATAGGGATAATGAAAAAAAAAAAAGAGAGAGAGGGGAGAGAGAGAGAGAGAGAAAAGAGGGCTATCGAGCTAAGTATACCCTCCGGTCTACGTGAAAAATCCTTTAAGCGTTTCTTACGTAAGCCGCTGAACTCGTTTCACGTTAACCGCAAAATGCGTTTTAAGAATAGTAGTAATAGTTCATCGTCCATGATAATTGGCTGATCATATTTGTAACTTGTTTTTAACTCTTGGTTTTAACTCTTGGTTTAAACGCTTAAAGCGTCTCTAGTTTTATTATATTTATTAAATTTTTTTACGAGTACTTGAAAACAAGGAAACAAAAAAAGATAATTCATGAATTTATTATTTTTCATTTGTTTAATTTTCTTTAATTATGATAATAGCTATCGGTTAACATTATTCTGATAATTATGATTTCGACAATTGTAAATAAAAAAGAAATCAATAATCCTACATTTTGATGAATTCTGGTTTCTAATGTTAAACGTCATCATTGTGCTATCAAAATTTTGTTTTAGTATTATTAAAAGATGTAATATTTGTTATGATTATATCAGTGATAACGTTATCATAAAACAGATCAATCCTCTCAGGTACTTTGTTATAAACGTTATAAATAGAGTTAACTCGTGGCGATAGTTTTCTCTCGTTATTTCATTTTTACCCTCGACAAAATCAATTATTACTTCGTATATAAGTCGGTGATTATAAAACTAGTCAGTTATTTGAGATACTACAAAATATGTTTTATCGCATACTGTTCTTAACATATTTTAATTATACAAAACAAACTATATTTCAAGAATAAATATATAACACATAAATTTTTTCACAGTTCGTCATTATAAACAAACAATAAAATAATTTTTGAATAATTCAACAAATCCAATAGTCAAAATATCTCCGAACGAAATATACACGACTTTCATAAACACCGTTTTAGATATTAAAACGAAGATTAGATATTCGTAAATTTCACGTTATTTAATTTTTCTTTAGACACAAAGAAATATTACTTCACAGAAGATTATCATTTTATCATTTATCTAATCTAAAGAATGCGCAATTTTCTTTTTTTATATACCTATAGCCATTGTTCTCTTGATATTTATATCACGATATTAAATAACTTCTTTCGTGTATCTCATACTCGACTAATCTCGTTTGTTCTATAAGTCATAAAATCTGTATTAAACAAGGACGGAGAGTTGAAATATTAATACGAGGTTTAGGGGTTGAATCTCGGTAACTAAAAGTGGTAAGCTTCCTCCTCGCTCGGCTGTGCACCAACTCAGCCTGTACAACAATGAAATTCTTCTTCCTTCCTTCCTACCTTCTCTCTCATCGTTATCAATTATGAGAACGATAACAATCACATAAATCCACTTAGTCGAGCCACGACGTTTCAACGTAGCGCACTCGTACACGTCCGATCGTTTATTATCGCATTCGCACTACTCGCTTGGCCATGTATATTATTAAACCATCTTCGCCAGCTCGAACCACGTATGTACACCTCCATCTTCTTTGCGTTTACAGACGTCTCTAAAATTACACTGGCGAGCGTCTTTCTCTTCCCTCCTATTTTTCTTTTTTTTTCTCTTTTGTTTCACCTTCATCATCATCATCTTTTTCTTCTTCTTCTTCTTCTTCGTTCTCCTCCTCTTCTTCTTCTCCCTTACATCTTCTCTCTTTCGGATCCACTTAACCGTGAACGTCAGGAACGAACGTATACGTTTCCCTTTCAAGTACCACTAGAGGAAGAAGCGAACTCGACAAAGGGAAAAATAAAAAGTATCAAATCGATCGATAACGAACGAAAAAAATAAAGGAAGAGAATATTGTATGATTATTAAAAAAATAATAATAATAATAATAAATAACAAAACAAATGTACATCAATGAAAGAAAGAAAAAAAAAAGAAAAATAATTTCATTGGTCGTTTATATACAGAATATAATATTCCTATATTTGTTATATTTCAAACGAACCAATAATCACATGTTTTTTTTTATTTAATTCAATCAATTTATAGAGAAACATTTTATTAAGTTATTTTCATTTGATACGACAGAATCTAAGTACGTCATTGTAAACGCACCACGAATGCGTTCACAAAGGACTACTGCAATGAGGACGGTGCACTTGACTTCTTCGTATATTTTCTTTTTTTTTTTTGGTCGTGAATACTTTTCATAGAGATAACGAACAGCATACACACACACACACACATATATACACACACTTATATTATGTACAGAGGTATTCGAGGTATCTCCATGGAATAAAAACACTTTAACGACTTTACAAATGCGTTCCGACTATGTAATCCATAAGCCTTGATTAAAACCACGATAATTAAAGAGTACGCTATTTAACGTATTTATGGATCCGAACGAAATATGTATACAGAATCGGAGATTAAAGATCATTACGTATTGAATTATAGATCAAGTAATTATATTTAGACTGATGGAATAATACATACTAGAATTACAAAAATATTACACAAACTATCTTTATATATTAAAAAAAAAACAAAATGTGAATATGAATTATAAACCAATAAATTTAAAAATAAAAAATAAAAAGAAAAGAAAAGAAACAAAAACAGAACTCGGAGAAAAATATAAATGTAATAATGATTCAATTAAAATAATCGAATGGCTAACTTAATTTAAAATATAAAAATAAAGAGAAATAACAAATTTTTAAATGTACCAATAATAATATTAATATTAATAATAATAATAATAATAGTAATAGTAATAATAATACTAATAATAATAATGTATGTAAAATATTTTACAAATATAATAAAATAAAAATATAAGCTAAATTGAATTAAAAAAACGGGAATCAAAAAACAAATAAAAAATATTTAAACTAAATTAATTCGAGACCAATGATTTTATAAAATTGATGCCACAAATTTTACACACACATTTGTTCATGTGTGTATGGATGTATGAAAAAAAAATTGCTTTGAAAAGTACTTTGATTCGTTGCTCGAACGAGGTTAAATTGTCGCATACGTCACCTTATGTAACGTTTCGATCGAGAACTCTCAATTGTCTTTTTTCTTGGTCTCTTAAAAAGAGATAAAAGAAGGTTGAAACGTTTACCTGGCACGAGCTAGCGGCACATCAAGAAAAGAAGACGAAGAAGAAGAAGAAGAAGAAGAAGAAGAAAAAGACAGACTCGCGTGCACCACATTTTCCGTTTCCCCCAAAGAGCCTTGACTTTCTTCCTTTTCTACATTTTCCTTCCCCTCTCCACCTCTCTCTTTCTTTCTCTTACTCTATCTTTTTCTTCCTAAACGTCGACGTTCTTCCCGTGGGAATAACGACGAAAATTGACAAAAGTCTTTTTCTGTGTACGATTTACGTGCGTCGTGGCTCCTTTTTGCCGTCTCGCGTCGTCGTCGTTGTCGCCTTCTTCGCGTTGTAACGCGGACCACCAAGAAGACGCGCATTTACGTCGCAATGGAAATCCGAGAAAGCTGAGCCCTAGGGTTCATTCAAAGTCACCAACTCTACTTCTCTCTCTCTTTCTTTCTCGCTCTCTTTTTCCCTCTTCTTTTGATAACCGTCCAAAGAGAAAGAAAAATGAAAAAGATGAGGGGAAAAAGAAGAAGGATAAAGTACGGAAAAAAAGAGAGAAAGAAAGAAAGCAGGAAGAAAAAAAAGAAAAAGAAATAGAGAGAGAGAGAGAGAGAGAGAGAGAGAGAAAGAGAGAAAGAGAGAAATAATGAGAAAGAAAGAAGTATACCAAGCGTGAGGAACGCGTTCGTCGGATCCCACGAGAATTTCGTTGGCCGATGTCAGATGAAATTACAACATCTTTCCTTCCGTAACGTTTTCTCTTACCCGAAGAGAATTTTTGGTCAACTCTAAATAAAAAAAAAAAAAAAAAGAAAGAAAGAAAAAGGATAGAAAAGAATAGAGAAAAAAGAAAAGGAAGGAAGGAAGGAAGGAAGGAAGGAAGAAAAAGAACTCAAAAACGCGTGTCATATTCCATAGTTAGTAGTCTCTTTTCAAAGTTTCCCCGCGCAAATTGTTCGCCGTTTGTCAGTCAACGAGGATGCTCCGCGTTAACGTCAACGTTCTCTACTGGTTTCCCAAGCAAACCGACCGCCCTCGACCCTACTCGCAAAGGACCAATTTCTCAGCGAGAGAGAAAGCTCCGACGAAATTTTAAGGTGCTTCCCCCTTTATAACTCTCTCAGGATTTAATGAGATCGCTCGACGTGCATGATGCTTATATCATCTTACGACGTCTACCAATGATAACGATTAGATAGATATATATGTATGTATATATGTATATATAGATACATATATACACATATCTTCTTGTTATGTATGTACATATATAACAAGAAGAACATTAAGCGAACAAATAATTACGTCGCCTAATGGAAATTAAAAGTTATCAAGGAAGGCTTTTAGATTTTTACGAAACGAGTATAAAATCGTGGATAAAGTGAATCCCGGAATACCGGGAGGGATTAAATAGAAAAAAAAAAGAAAGAAGAAAAAATAAATAAAAGGGAAGAAGAAATAAAAGAAAAAAAAGAAAAAAAAGAACAAGTAGAAGTAGAAGAAAAAAAGTCTACTCGTTAAAAGCATCTAAGAGACTATTAAATTCATTCCTTTTCTTTTAAGATTCGATATACTCATTTTATAATTCTTCTCTTGTAGAACGTTTCACACAATACACTTTTTATAATACTTATCTGTACGATGCATATGATTACGTACAATAAAAGAGTACGGTTAATGACTCAATAAGAATTCTTTTTATGAGAAATAAGAATTCTTTTTACGAGGAAAAACCCCGTTTATCTTCTCTATGTTTTTAGTAGATCTCATTCGATAATCTATGAAAAATGTGCTCATTGAACATTGAAAAATGGCGTTATAAATGTTGAATTGGCCGTAACAAAAAGTAATGTCGATGCTATCTAACGATGCTTCTTCCCGTTTATTCGGTTCGACGATAAAGAATCGATCAAGGGTGAAACGGGAAGAAAATGGAAGGCGTGTCTTCGTAAATTAATATAACGATACATAGAAAGCCTGGTTTTCTTGGAAAAGATTCTCTCGTACACGCGTAATATTCAACATCGTCGTTATCATCCTCGTTCTCGTTCACGCTCTCGTCATCGTCATCGTCATCGTCATCATTTACCGCCATCGTTCGAACCCCAAGCGGAGAAATAGAGAAAAGTTTTCGGTAAATACCCAACGAGCATGCTCTACGACGATAGAATATCCTTGGACTTCTTTTTTCCAACGGGTATTTAAAAGGAAGTTTATAGAACAGCATCCTTATACCAACACCGAGGATTACGAACTTCATTACAGTACGCGTTTTAAAAATAAATAGCGTTTTTAAACTTTCCTACGCCGTTGAAATAAGGAGCTTATTACCGCAACAAAGAGCATAAATCGTGCCGACATTCGGTATGTGTACGAAAGAATAATAATAATAATAATAAAAAAGAAAATAAAAAAATTTAATATTTATATTAAATTATATTATATAATATAATATATAATATATATAATAATATATATTTAATAATAACAAATAAAAAAATAGGAAAGAAAAAAGGAAAAAATGGAGAGGTTGGATAAGGAAAAAAAAAACGTTTAGTAGTAAAAGCTCCATGCAATATCATTTTGTTTATCTCTAATATTTCTCTTTTCGTGAAAAAGACAGAAAGAGATCAAAGTTACTTTTTACTGTTGATGGGAATACTATGCTCAAAAAAAAAAGAAAAAAATAACAAAAGATAAATAGAAAAGAAAAGAAAAGAAAAAAGAAAAGAAAAATCGATCTACTCGTTCGAGCATTTGAGAATAAATAAATTTCCAAATCCAGCAAAATTCGTAAACTTGTGTGACGAATCGAGTAACAGAGTAGTCGTAACATCAACCTTAACATCTTGGATAGTTTCTTCGAGAAGGAATGCCACCAGAAATAGTAACCGAGAGAAGATCGAAAAGTCGCATGGAGTCACTAAGAATTTCGAATAATCGAGGAAGCTTTAGATATTTTAGAACAAGTCAAACTAAATTTTACGTTAATTGAAATTTCGAAGGAAACGAGAGATCTTAATTGTGAACGAGAAACGAACGAACGAACGAACGAACGAACGAATTGAAACGAAGAAAGAAACAAATCGGACGAACAAAATTCTTGTAAAAGATCTTCCAAAGAAAAGTTATCACAGTTGAGATGATTAGTCCTAAGTATGAAACGCTCGCGTATATCACGACAGGGTGAAGTAATCATCGGAGGTTGGTATTTCTCGGAAGAGATCCCTTCGAGGATTAATAACGCCTTATCCGGTCGAGCACGAAATTAATGTCCGAGCTTGAAGATAGTAACGCCGAAGACGGGAAAGGTGTTGGTACGTGTCGAACCACCGTTCCACCGATAAGGATCTCTCCTACTCGGTTCGCACGTAATTTCTTAATCACTCGATGATATTGAATATTCAACGAATTAATCTTCGGAGAAACGATGCGATAATTAGCCTTGAATTTCAATTAAAATCGATTTTCCGTCTTTATTTCTTTTATCGATATCTCTTTCATCTCTCATAATATAGTATAAAATATATAGTATTTTGAGAGAGAGAGAGACTGAGATGGATAGTACCGTTGGTAGGAATGACGTAAAGTCGTGGAGAAATTAATGCGGTTAGCTACAAAGCCAGCCAGGCGTGAAAGCATTGCCGGACGCCTCGAAGTATTTCGGCCAGAAGTAACGACTTGATGCCGAAAGCTTTCGAGTGCTTTGGTCAGGAGAAGGCTAAGTCGTACCGTAAAGTTTGTATGAGAGAGAGGAAGAGAGAGAAAGAGGGGGAGAGAGGGATAGAGAAAGAGGAGAGCGATAGAGAGAGGGAAAGAGAAGGAATGGTAGCGTTGAAGCTTGGGCCCGTTAATGCACCGTAAATCGTACTCTCTCTCTCTCTCTCTCTCTCTCTCTCTCTCTCTCTCTCTGTCTCTGTCTCTCTCTCATTGCCCCCATCCACCTTCGTTCAACCACTGTAACCCGAACGAAGAGACAGCGTGACCTCTAACCTCCCTCTTTGTGGCTTAATCTTACGTTTCAAGATGTGCTTCGAAGCTGATAATGAAAGATGAATATGTGTACACATCTGGATGAATCGGAGACCATTATGAGATAAGTAGAATGGGTTTGCGTCAAAATTTACACGATTATTATTCTTTTGTTATTTGAGATAAAGAGACATTTCTATAGCACTATCAGAACGTTAATTTATCTTAATAGGTGATATTCTAGATGTTCTCTTTTCTTGGAATATCTTTTTTATCGATATTACATCCTTAATAACGTTATAACTTTTATAAGATCCTTTTATAAAGTCAAAGTATTATTTTCTTTTGTAAAATGTTTGAAACGAAATGAATAAATTATGCGTTATTGAAAATACTTTCATTAGAATTTATCTTTAAAAAAATGGAGTAATATTCTTATCTAGATAGATTCAGGTCATTGTCAGGGTTGATGAAAATGGGGAACGATAATCTCAAAGTCTTTTACACTTTCTATATAATAAATTTCTATTATCTGTCTATTATCGTTCGATATATTTTAATTATCAAAAATTCGATCGACGGTATAATAATTCGTCTCGTAATAATAACTGAAAAGTTTTCTCTTAAAAGAGACAGAGAGAGAGAGAGAGAGACAGAGAGAGAGAGAGAGAGAGAGAGAGAGAGAGAGAGAGAGAGAGAGAGAGAGAGAGAGAGAGAAAGAGAGAACATCAGTTACGATGTAAGTATTACATCTCTTTATCTGTTCTGTCTCTCTCTCTCTTTCGTTATGGGCGTAACACGTCGGAAACATTTTATTTGCAAAGTCTCGGTATTACGTACATATGTATGTACATAGTTTAAGTTCCTCACGAACGCGCGTTCTCGTTTCCTCGTCGAAAAACATCATCGTCGTGTGGAACGTCGACGAGACGCAATTTTCTCCGAGGATCACCACTTTGTTGGAATACTTTGTTTTTTCAAGTACCGCATGTCGAGAAGGAAAGAGCGAAAAGCTGAATGAAAGGAAGAGAAAAAAAAATGCGAAACTCAAAAAAAGAGATAAACGTAACAAAAAAAAAAAAAAAGAAGAAGAAGAGGAAGAAGAAAAAAAAAAGAAAGAATATATAACGTACATAAAATGTACTCCTCTCTCTACTAAACAATGTAACGAAAAAGAGCGTCGAGTTGGCAGGAAACGCGAGCGAACAAAGAAATACTTTTTCCTTCGGGCGTTTTCTTCCTGGCGATGATAATTAGGCGACTCATGCTATGCTACTTTGCTTTAAAACGAGAGCAAAAGATAAGGCGAGAAAATCAAAAAGACGAAGGATCACGAGAGAGGTAAATAAAAGAAAAGAAGTGGAAATGCAAGGCATTAGGTAGATACATACATATACGTATCTTGCTTAGAAATCTCTGAGATTTTCGTAGTTTCATAGAAATCGGTGACCGTAATACGTCTGTGAAGATGTCGACTGATAAATACTGAACTTTTCTATCTCGGTATTTCACATCACGAACCGAACGTTCCAAATATTCACAGGTCGTTCGAAATTTACACAATATTTTCTAATACAGTAAGAGAACAAGTGGAGAACAGATATCGTTGAATGAAGAAGGAACAACACTTTTAACAACGACGAATTTCTCACGTTACTCGTCACAGTTTTTCTCATAGTCATCGACGGGAACGAGTGTTCGATCCTTCCTCGGAAGGACGTTAGTAAAGAAAAAGTGTATGACGAATAAAAAAGAGAAGAAGAGAAGGAGGAAGAGGAGAAGGAGACGTATAGAAAGATAGAGAGAAAGAGAGAGAGAGAGAGAGAGCGTAACACGACTTGGCGAGTTGCCGATAGGAAGCAAGAAAAGGCCGGGAACAAGAAGAAACAGCATGTTCGATGGACGATCTCGTAGTCCTCCTCGTGTTCTTGGCGACCACCAACGGCGACGTGACGAAACGAACGAGTTAAGAATAAAAAAAAAAACGACGAAGAAAAAAAAAGAAAAAAATGAAAAGTAAAAGAACTCACTCACCTGCAACGAGGATAAAGACGAGAGTTGCTTCTAGCCACAGGTGTCGAGGAGCCATTCCAAAATTTGCCAGAAATCTTGTCCTTGTTTTATATTCTTTGAAAAAAACTTGGCGCACTTTTCTTCTCACCCACCTCTTTCTTTTTCTTTCTCTCTCTCTCTCTCTCTCTCTCTCTTTTCTTTCTCTCGATTTTTTCTTCGCGTGTCAATCGTGACACAAACACCACTTATTTTCTCTGTTAAATCCAAAGAGAAATATATACGTATACGTATACGTATGTATATATAATAAAACACACAAAGCACGAGTTCCTCTTTTATCCTTTTAAAGCAGTACACGAAGAAAATGAACTTAGGTATCTCCCGCGTGTTCTTTCTGCACGATGCCACGAGCCAACTGTCAAAGTTTCCTCTTTCTCTTTCGTTCCACGGTATGAATGACACCTCCCTCTCACTGTAAGAGGAGAATCGGACACGCAAGGCGCCTGACCGCCGCGACTGACGGCGGCTATTCGAATTGTATTCCTCCCTTATTATTAACACTTATTCTTCTATTCCTTATCTCGAATCGTTCGTACAAGCAATGCAAATCTTTCCCTTTGTGTCCCTTCTTCTTCTTCCTTTTACCACGTGTTACTTTTCCTTCGAATAAACTTTCCTCCCTTTTTTACTTCTCTCTTGTTCTTCTTTCTTCCTCCCCACAGTTGTAAAAACAAATAAGAATAAGAATACTACACTACTACTATTAACGATAATGATAATAATAATAGCAATAATAATAATAATAATAATAATAATAATAATGATAGCAGTAGTAACAATAATAATAATAACAATAACAACAACAACAATAACAATAATAATGTAGGACCCAAAGAGACCCTTTCTCGCACTAAAATATCGATTTGCCCGGTGGCAACGCGACAACTACGACGCGAATCGCGAGGATGGGACTTTAAGGAGCGTTGACAGGGTAATTGAACGTATATCTGCACTGGATTGCGACGAACGAGACTGAGCGTCGCCGCGCGAAGCCGCTCCGTCGCGAGCCGCGCATGCGCAGACCGCCCTAAACTATCCCCACCAGTCAACCCTATGAGATACCAAAATCCCCACCCCCGTTCCCGCCAACGACGCACGCTCCGCTACTCTCTTTTTCATCTTTTTCTTCTTTCTTCGTTTTCTTCGTCTTCTTCGTCTCCTACTCTCGCTATCCCACGGTGTTCATCCCGTCCTCCCGCAAGAGAACACCGCGCGCCGTTTCTATTCCGCACCTCCTTTCGTAAGGAGTGCCTCTGCGGAGAATGCATACAGAGATGGAAGGAGATAGAATGATGATAGGAAGAGAGAGAGAGAGAGAGAGAGGAAGATGCGAATAGTTTTACTAATTTATGAGATATTATCTTAGTTTTTTCTTCTTTATTTGTTTTCACAATGATAATTATGTTTCTTTTCTTCTTTTCTTCTTCAGCTTTTCTCTCTTCGTAAAAATGAGAATTCGTTTAGAATTAGAAATTCGATGATTTTATTTATTAGGTATATAATAAATAGAAGTTAAATTTCTACGAGTCTGGGCATAATCCAATGAAAATTATTAATTGCTTTTTTTCCTTTTCCTCTTTTCCTTTTTTTTTTTTTTTTTTTTATTGAAGATTAAGGGATTTAAGTGGGATTTAAAGTTATAAGAATTTTATTATTTAATTGGTTAGAAAAAAAAAATTAGAAGGTTTATTATGAAACTGAAAAAAGTTTAATTGAAAAGAATTAGATTTAAGTATTACAGTAAATAAAACTGACATTTTTAATTAAATGAGATTGAGAATTTTTCAAATAAAATGATTGTTAGCGTACTTTGGAAAGTCGATTTTCTCTCTTCGAAACTTTATCTCCGCATGCTCATCCTATTAAAGCGGATTCTTAAATTCCATCAATATTATCCTATCATATAAGAAAGAAGATAAATGTTTAAATGTGAAATAAATGTTAGATTTTTTTTTGATTATGAAATTTTTGTAACATTAACAAAAAAATATAATACAACGATGACAATCCTCATCGAGATGATATTATTTTAAAATGATTAGTTAATTTTTGTTTGTATTTGTATGGCATAATTAGATCCGATGAATGCTTTTCACTAAAAATAAATCTGATTTTTAAATAAAAGCTTCATAAACTTTTACAATGAGCAAA
This sequence comes from Vespula vulgaris, assembly GCF_905475345.1. NCBI lineage: Eukaryota > Metazoa > Arthropoda > Insecta > Hymenoptera > Vespidae > Vespula > Vespula vulgaris. Next base: position 4,182,601 of record NC_066600.1, on the reverse strand, counting down.
TTGAAATTTTCTGTAATTCTTTTTTTACATCTTTTTATTTATTAATACCTTTCTTTTTAATATGTATGGATTATAAATTTGCTTTTAATAATACAAAACTCGTTGATACGCTATTATTGACTTTATAAAATTATTTTTCTACGTATTCATGTATTTTTCTATGTAAGCATTATGTATATTATAGTAGATATACGCTTGAAAAATTCTGTTATTTGAAATTTTACTTTATTCGAACACTTATCTCCATATTACCTTACTCTGATATAATCATGTATCGACAAATTAATTTTGGTCTGGTCATGGTCGAGATCGAATTTGCTAACTATATTAATTGTATTATACGTAAACAATAATATTGCCAGTGGTAATCAATTTCCGATCAATTGTACGCGGCTCTTGGAGAAACATGGACCGAAGAAAGAGCCCATTTATTTGATTAAAATGTATCAATAAAATATATAGAATACAAAAAGTTTTTAATATAGTACACTTAAGCTAGTTTACTTTTTCAATAAAAATCTCTTAGTTTTCTGATACGTTTTCCACTTCGATACGAGTAATTAATAAAAAAGTTTGGCTGTAGAATACAAACGTATTAATAAAAATAAAAATTTGTTAATATATATAATTTCTTTTTAAATAAAAAACTCCCTACGCTTTTTTGCGTCTTTGTCGTCGTCGTAGTCACAGTTAATATTTTACAATTAACGATAGAGTCCGTAATTACAAAGTTTTACCTCACAAGTATCGATATTAGATATTACTTGATAAGTTATTTTATATATAAATTAAATATGATACATACGAACACATTTAATTTTCATCTTTACTACTATCAAATGGTAAGATTAGTAGAGAACTACTAATCATCAAATGATGGAATTTCGCGATAATAACCAGCGCGATCGAGATTCCTAATCTCTCTAGCCTCCGATCAAGAACTTCGTGGGATTCGAAGTGAATGCTTTGTGTATCACCATGTACGGCTAGTAATATGAACATAGTTGCATATTAGCTCTAGCAACGAAATCGATAATCGAACGTAGTACGATAATCGGTGGAGAGTACGGTAACCGGATTGGACCGTAATAGATATTCGCATAGACGTGACATCGTAAATTTCTGTACGACACCGAACGATATAACGTGGCTCCTATGGTTAATGATCGCGAATAACGTTTCTACACGCAAACATTCGCAAAAAAAAAAATATATATAAACCGACGTAAATCTACCCTTCTATTTATGGATGGTACATTAGAAAAGGGATATCTTGAAACAAGCGTAATTTGCTACTTAAATATGTGCTCTTCCTCGCGAAAATTCATGAAAGAGAGAGAAAGGGAAAGAGTAGTGGTCAGCGAGAGAGAAACTCTTTATGGCGTAACATCTAACCCCCACGATTTATCTTTTCCTCCCCTTTCTCGCGAGTTTTACTTCACCCTTTGTCACCTTTTCTTTCTATAGTTTCCTCCTTTCCTGCGTCTCATGAATCTTGACTCCGGAAAAATCGGGAAAGAAAGAGACGTAGAGAGACGAATGTCCCCAAGTTGGAACACGGTTTCTTGAAATATCGGGAGAATGTCACATCCCAAGGCCACCTCGTTTATTTCTATTTTCCTCTATACGTTCTTCCTTATTTCCCTTTTATTTTTATTTTCCTTCGTTAACATAAAATCATTTCCGATTTCTTTCTTTCTTTTTTTTTCTTTTTTTTTCTTTTTTCTTTCTGTTCTCTCTCCTCTCTCTTTCTCTCTCTCTCTCTCTCTCTCTCTCTCTTTCCCTCTTCTTTTTCGTATCCAATTTTTTTTTTATTATTATTATCAAGTTTCTTGCTGACGTTCGTACGTATGAAAAGAAATAGATCTTTAATAAGACACAGTGTAGACTGGTGTGTAAAAAGGCGGGTTATTTCTTTCGAAAGGAACCATGGAAGATAAAGATTGGTACATGCTGCTAGGGTTCGGTCTCGGCTTCCAGAGCAATACTTTCACGAAGAGACAGGAAGCAGGCAGGAGCTGCTCGGACCAGCTGAATTATCGCACGAACTTATTTCTTCTTTCCTTTCTGTATCTATATAGGTATATACAATGTACGTACATGTAAATATATGCGTACGTATATCATTCTTTTACCACATTCCTATATATACATACATACTTACATGCATATATATACATATATATATAAGAATTATGTATGTATATAGGAATTATGTATGTATGTACGTAGGTACATGGGCGAGAAGTACCATTTTATTTTCTCGTTCGGTCTACGGAACAAATATATGCGTTAGCTCGTATAGCAACCTCTGAGAGGAGAGGCATTAGGAAGGTAACTTATATGTTCGCTCGAGGACGCGTGATTCAGCGTGGGAGGATACGGCCGATGTAGTTGAAAGAGAAAGAAAGTGATAGTAGAATGTCTTTGTTTGTTCGTGTGTGTGTGTGTGTGTGTGTCTGTCTGTGTCTCGAATAGTCCTGTAGGAAATAGTATTCGTCGACGCGACGTCACATCCTTCGAGTTCATCGAATTCGTACTGCGTTACTTTCTTATCTTTTTTTCTTTTTTTTCTTTCTTCCGATATTTTGTCCGATGCCTTTTCCGAAATTGTTTTCTTATGTTATCACGAAAGGAGAAAAAAAAAGAAGAAAAGAAACAAATCAAGAGAAACATCATTATGTACGATTGCTTTTCTACGTGTTTCTTTCTTTCTTTCTCTTTTGGTTTCTTTTTATTTTTACATTTTTTTTTTTTTTCACGAGATTTCACGAGTTACGGATTGGAACGCGAGACGATATCGCTTTTATGACTTAAATCTTCGAGTATGCGAGACTATCGATGGTAACCGAATGTTACTCGTTGATAGATTTGAACGACGTTCCGAGGCGAGAATATATCCGAGCAAAAGAGGATCGTCGAACTCGAGTGACCTCGTAAAATCGTTGACTTTTCCATTATTTCTAGATTACAATCGCAATTTTCGGCTAGTCAGGAGTATGGCCGAAAGCCAGTAATTTCGATTCTCTCGCCTCGATCTCTCTTCTCTTACCCGAGTAAACGCTCGGAGCTCACAGTACGCGCGATAAACCGACGGCTAAGCTCACCCTCGTAATCGAAAATCGAGATAAGACTATCTCGCTTAGAGGCAGCATCGAAAAGAATGCTTTGCTGCTTAGCCTTCACACCTGAATTCCCTTTTCCAATTCTCTCTCTCTCTCTCTCTCCTTCTCCTTCTCTCTCTTTTTATTATAAAGAATGCAAAATTTTTATGAAGTTTCGTACGCATCGAAATTGATTCGAAAAAAAAAAGAAAGAAAGATTTCGTAGAAGCGTGTATTGTCTCTTTGTAAATACGTTTTAGTTATTACAAATGATATATTTATCATATCGTTGTTGATAATACATATATCTTTTTATTTCTTTTTATTTATATATACCTATGCATGTTATATCTATATATCTACATATATCAAAATCTGTAATGATATCTACGTCATGTATCATGCACTGCTCTGTACTATATTTCATTTTCATTTTGACTATTTTGTAACTTTGTTTGGTATTATTCTCTTGGTACTGTATTGTGCCAATACCCATATAAATTCTCTCTCTCTCTCTCTCTCTCTCTCTCTCTCTCTCTCTCTCTCTCTCTCTGTCTCTCTTTATTATAAAAAATGCAAAATTTTCATGAAGTTTCGTACGCATCGAAATTCATTCGTTAAGAAAGATTTCGTAGAAGCGTATATAATTGTTTTGTAAATACTTTTAGTTATTAGAAATGAAATATTTATCATATATATATCTTTCTATTTCTTTTTATCTATATATACACCTATACACATTTATATCAAATCTATATCTATTTATCTATTTATCTATATATCTATACACATATATCTACATATATCAAAATCTATAATGATATTTATGTCATGTACATGCACTGCTCTATACTATATTTCATTTTAATTTTGACTATTCTGTAACTTTATTTGATACTATTCTCTTGTATTGTGCCAATATCCATATAAATTATCTCTCTTTCTCTCTCTCTCTCAATCTCTTCTCCACTATCGCATCGTCATTCTTTGTCTTTCTCTCATAGAAAAGTTCTCGATGTCAACTCGGATTATATTCTTTCCCTTGTATATTTCGTGCGTGTGAGCCGCTTAAACCTTTCGTCGAATGATCGTAAAATTTCTATCCCTTGAAGGCGATGCGGGTTATCGCGCCGGTCCAGTAGGAAAATACGAACGAATCCGTATTCGATTGGCAATAAAGCATCTCTCGTTCAAAGCATTGGTCCTCCCACTTTCTCTTTTTCTTTTATCTCTATCTATATAATACGTACTTCCCTTTTTCTCTCTCCCTCTCTATTCCTCCATCCCTCTCTCTCTCTCTCTCTCTCTCTCTCTCAACCTCACAATCTCCAACGAAGAGGAAGTTTCTCTCTTCTCTGCGATTTTCTCTTTCCCTCGTTCAACGCAGGGCAACGCTAGTGGCAGTGATTAATCGTGCAATGGTCGGTACTCTCGGTGTACAACGAAGAACGTGTTTGCTGGTACTACTACTACACAACTACACGTAGAAAAAAAAACCAGCACGAATCCTATATTCTACCCTCTATCCCCGACCTTTACTTCCTCTTCCTCCTCCTCCTCCTCCTCCTCCTCCTCCTCCTCCTTCTCCTCCTTCTCCTCCATCTCCTTCTCCACGCTTTGTACCCTTTCGCAGTCTCTATCTTTTTCCATTCGACACGTAGATTCCATTCCTCCTACACTTCTTGTAGAGCATCGTATTTCAATTTTTCTCGTTGCCCGACCTATCCTACGTTTTCGATTTTAAGGGTATCCTATGACAAACATATGACTTTGATAGATCGTATGATTTTCAAATTTGAAAGCCATTATTTTTGTTTCGATATTTTTTATCCATATGTGTCTCGTGTAGGGTGATGAGATAATCTTTGCACGAACTTTTTATACGAAGAAAAATCATAAGGATACGTGCGTAAGACAGAAATATATATGGGGTGGTATAAAACGTGACGGATTAATTTAATCAACTCTTTGATTTTATCATCTCACGCAAAACTCTACTTAATTTTCATTTGGGCAGTACGGCCTACGTATTTAATTGTTTAATCATGATATATCGTCGGATTATTAGATTCTAATACGTTTTTTTCTAAATCGTCAAATAACGTACGCAGATATTTACAATAAAAAGTATATGCGCCTTCATATTTATCTGATAGAAATTCTTTTCTCGATTATATTAATGAATAATAAAAATAGTAAATTAATAACATGGTTTAATTTTTATTTTCAATGTAATTCAAATATATTACTTTTCCAATTGCATTCATTCGTTATACGTAAAATTCATGAAAATTTCTATTCGCGCATTAACTGACTTAGAATATCTATTTTTAAGATAATTGTTGGAAATGTATACACGAATGTATAATATTCATTTTACAATGTACGATATCATACGATATTGCTACATTGTTCCCTTCTCTTTTTAATTTTAATAACTACAGAGATATTTATTCTCGTTTCATTCATTTTCATTCGTTTTACTTTCCATATTCATTTCATTATCTTATCTGCATATTTTTTTATTTACGTTCGTTATATTCAATTTATTGATTTACATTTCTCTCCGATTTATAAAAATATCAGAAAATGTACATATTTATTTTATAGTTATTGGAATATAAAGAGAAAAATTGATTTTCCTCCCGTTTTCCCCTTGTTCCTTCGAAATAATATTCGAAAATTTCATTTGGAGCAGATTAAACTGGACATGGAGGGATTAAGCAAATTCACTGATCGTTTCGGTTCTATTTCAAAGCAATTAAATCTAAAAGTGCCGTTTAATCGCTCTTTTAAAAGATAGGCGCGGTCGTTTTGAGGGCACGTCAAACGGAATTTTAGTACGGTAGAGAGAGGTCGAGGTCGTGAGGAAAAAGCACATCATCTCTTTTTTCGCGCTCGTACGAGGAGAGAAAAGCAAGCGAGAGAAAGAGAAAGAGGGAGAGGGAGAGGGAGAGAGAGAGAGAGAGAGAGAGAAAATGAGATAAAGAGTACGAGGTACGTAGGTTCGACGTTACGTCGAGGACTTTTCTTCGTGCGTTATATATACGAATATACGACTGAAAGGTTGGATGAGCCGCAAGGGTAGAAATAAAAAAAAAGGTTCGTTACAAAAGTCGAGAAATTAGTAGTGGTGGTGGTGGTGGTCGCAAACGCAACGGAAAAGCAGGTTGAAAGAGAATAATTAGTGTCCTCGGGAAAACACCAGCGGATACTTGCCGCTAACACTTAACTCCTGCGAGGCCTTCCACTTTGCCTAATTGCGTCCTTAAATCATTGGACCATTACGCTATTGCCTTTGCCGGCTTCCTCCGCGTAGATCAATGCCCTCCCTCCTTACTCGAACCCTCTGCAATTCTCTTCTCTTGCATCGGCAAACCTATACGTTGGAGAAACAACTTTCGCGACCCCGAACTTCGCCGGTACGAATTTCATCGGCTTCCAAGTTCAGTCGTCCTCAAGGCACCGCTTCGAATCTTCGTTATTCCTTTTCCTTCTCATAAATCTTATTTCTCTTGAACAATCTACCGTCGGAAGAAACGTTTTCACTTCTTACGAAATTCCAAAGATCTTCTGTTTAATTGGACGATTGGCAAGAAACTCGAATGGCCTTCAAACGGTGAAAATAAAATGGAATACTTTATCGTTACGAGCTTTCTCGTTGATTCACGTTAACGTTCTCGATGTTGGTGAAACGAAGGTGTCCCAATGGCGCAATGAAAGTAAATTTTTTCGAATCGAGTTCTTCGTTTGCCCGAACTACGAGAACGGGCTTGTGCACGCGCGAGAGAGACAGAAAGAGAGAGAAAGAAAGAGATAGAAAGAGGTAGAGAAAGGAAAGAAATCGTATATAGCCGAAGGGATCTCTTTCGTGGATTTACGCGTGTATACGAACGCATGGGAGGGAATCGAGGAGTTGCGTCTATAGAAATTACCTCTTCCCCCTTCTCATTTTCACCCTCTGTCTCGTAAATTGCTATCGAGTGATAAAGATCAGGAAGCTTCCCACGATCTCGGCCTTTTTTTCTAGATCCACCCTTCCGTACACGGTCCGTTCGATTCTTTCGAGTTTTCTCTCTTCGAGATTCAAGCAATACCAAGATTCTATCCCCGAGATATCGAAAGGAAACGCAAAACGATAAGGTACCAGTGGGTTTTGCGATCTCGCGACTCTTATAGGACTCGTACGTGGACGCGCGTTTCCCTGTCAACTCCTTTCAACCGTTCTTACCCCTCGTCCTTCTTCTCACCCTTTATCCAACCACCCACTCATCCACCCACTCGTCCTCCTCATCCTCAACCTTTTATTCCAGCCCTTAGGCTTCGCATGTATTTTTACGAAAAGCGCCTTTCCTAAAAACGAATGGACACTTTATTCCCTCGGTGAATCTGAAACACGAGCGGAACGGCATTTGAAAAGCTTTGCTCGCGCGGCCCCGGATAATTTCGGTCGTTATCGCGATGCTCCGCTGGGACATTTACAGAAAGAGAGAGAGAGAGAGAGAGAGAGAGAGAGAGAGAGAGAGAGAGAGAGAGAGAGAGAGAGAGAGAGAGAGAGAGAGAGATGGAAGCCTGGGGAGAGATGGAAAGATAGAAGGAGAGAAAAAAAAACGGAGGAAAGGAACGCTTTGCTCGTTCACGTAGATGAAGAGAAACTCCATTCGCGCATATAGAAAAGCGCTCTTGCTCTCTTTGCTGCCGAGATGCGTTTCAACTTAAAAGGATGATGGTAAAGAGATTTTTTGAACAGCTCCCGATCGTTTATGCAACGAGCAAGACGACGTTCGAGCTCGTTCCTTATTGTACTATCTGTCTCTATCTCTAGTTCTCTCTCTCTCTCTCTCTCTCTCTCTCTCTCTCTCTCTCTGATATATATATATATATATATATATATATATATATATATATGTATATCTATGTCTCTTTCTCCTTCTTTGTCTTTCTGCTTAGAGATCAACGCTTTTACGACGTTGATCTAGCTCTAGCTCGGTTTTAGGTTCACATAAATGTAATTCTAGTTGCGTGCTTCCCAGAGAACCATTCTATATATCGTTACGATTGCACGAAACTAGGTTATACTAGCAAAAGCTGAGCGATTGTTTACCAAAATTAGGGAAACCGAAGTTTCACCCGCGGCGCGTTATTTTGTAAAGAGAGAGAGAGAGAGAGAGAGGGACGAAGAGAGAGAGAGAGAGAGAGAGAGAGAGAGAGAGAACGCGAAGCGGCTGTTACCGCGTAGTGTACAACGTCGTTCGTTACGTTCTGTAGCCGTGCTCGGCGTTGATTAGCCGAATGGATTTTTTCATTATGCACGAACGAACGAACCTTGGTAACAACATTATTAGAGTTATCGTTTCGTTTGCATTTTATTACGCTCTAGTGATTTTATTTTAAACGAATTATTGAAAACTTTCTAACGGTTCTTGCTTTTCCGCAACGTTTATCTTGTAATGAAATAACAATAATTTCGACAATTAATAATAATCTGTTGATCTTAACTCTTTTTCATAACGTTGCTTACAACTTCATCACTTTCCTCGTGAAATTAATTCGTCGTATTCGAAAGTTCATCAGTTATTCCTTGATTTAAGTTGTATATTTACTATACGGTATAATTAAAATGATATAATTTATATCTAAATATAACTAACAATCGTATTACGAATATTATTTTTCAGATATGACGAAAAAGTAGGCCACGGAGTTATTCAATAAATCGACATCGAATCTCAAATTAGATAATTCCTCTTTGGAAAAGGATAAAAATATTAGATTATAGATAGTTGATACTTAAATTTAATCACCGATAAAGTTTTAAAGTCTTCGCATAATTAATTTCGACTGTAACTATAAGTCGTTACATCTAGTTATACTTTTAACTTTATTAATTCCTTCTTTTTTCTGTTGACGATTCAAACCGATCTATTCCTGAACGAACTCAAATAGTTTTACGTATTTGTACTAGCGAATGGTTAAGTACTAATTGTGTATAACCAAAAGAAAAAAAAAAAGAAAAACAAATAGTTCGTTCGGATTTAGATAGTAAACGATGCATTTTACTATGTTATTTTGTCTTAAAAAGCCTATTTCACTTTGTTTTTACATTCTCACTGGTTCTATCTATCTCTGACAAAGAACAGCAGCCCAGAAAAAAAAACCATTTAAAGCAGATTTTGTGCAAATATCATATCATTCTCTCTCTCTCTCTCTCTCTCTCTCTCTCTCTCTCTCTCTCATTTTCTCATTGTAGCCAGAAATTGGACGCATTTTGCATCACTGACACAAAGGCCTGGGTCAGTTTAGTTTTCCAACAGAGTTGAAAAGTCGCCAATGTTCGCGCGCACAGCCCTTTTTCTCTTCCTGTTTCTATACCAACAACGTGTACATACATACTACGGGGGCTGGTCCTTTCCCTCTCTTGTTCTCTCTTTGTAAGGGGTTTTTATTTACAAAGGAACGACGCAGACGGCGAGGCGCCTATCCTACAACCGCAGACGCCGTCGTCGTAACACCGTAAATCGCCAAAGCGTACCTTGTCCTTCGTGAATCTCTTTTTCTTCCTTCCTTCCTTCCTTCCTTCCTTCCTTCCTTTCTTCCTTTCTTCCTTTCTTTTTTAATTCTACTTTCTTTCTTTCTTTCTTTCTTTCTTTCTTTTTTTATTTCTTTATATAATTTTTTCTAGATACCTTTCGAGACACTCGTTAAGATGGCCTGTCGTTTTGTTATACTGTTTATACTGTTTTTCAAAATAAATAATCTTTTTTTCTTTTTATACAAAACAAATATATCTACAAATCATCAAAATATAGAAATGTTTTCTTTACTGTACGTTTGTATATTTCTTTAAAATCATTTATTCATTATTCTATCAATGTTATTAATATTCTGATCAAATTCTGATTAAGAATTGTATTATATTTGAATTGAATCGTATTTGATCAAGAATTTTTTAATAGATGAAGAACAATTGATCGTATTTTTTCTCGCTTACTTTTCTTGAAATAGTTCGACACATTATTAATTGTTTTTAGTTTCTTGTTAAAACGAATTAGAAAATTTATCCGCGCGATTTTCTTCTAATGGCATTTACGTTTATTAAAATCCAGGGATTAATAAATTGATACTGATTTATACGAGAATTAACTGTGTTTATTATTCATTTTTATGTTCTCTTTCTTTCACACACACACACACACACACATTCCTTATAAATCTTTATATTGTAATAAAATTGCATGTCTTTATCAAATCATTGACGATATATTTTTATAAATAAATTTTGTCCTAAAATATTTCGGTGAATCATTGATTCTGATTTTTCTTGGATGATATATTATACTTTCATTCACCGATATTTCATAACTTGAAAGAGTTGTCACATTAAAGTCACTAAATTGAATTCATTCTACTCGACCGTGTTGAAAGGATCTAATGTTGACGATGTAAATGAGTGTAGAAATTAATAGCAGCAGTGATTTTTATATGATTGTTTATATGACGTGTCCAGAAACTAAGACATATCGCGAGATTAACTTATTTTTATCTTTGCTTTTCACGAATTTTTATAGAGAAAAACATTCTAAGTATTACTACGAATTAATATTATTTTAAACCAAAATTGTGATAAACAAATTTTGAACAAAAATAACAAAGAAATAAAATAAAATAAAATAAAATAAAATAAAATAAAACTTAAAAAAGAACTCTCGCTGTAATTCTTAACCGCGTGTGATTGTGAATATAAACGTAGAGCGATAGTATTGTTTACATTTAATGTCGAGGTTTTTTCTGTCATGTCGCTCGGGTTTATCGACATGTATTAAAACAAGTCGCTATCGCAGCCCTTGTTACTTTTTGACAAGATTTTATCAAAAATCCCTTGACACATTCAAAGCGGTTAACAATCAATTTTTGCGCCATTATGATGTGAGCGGTATGTTCAAAAAAATGAAGTGAAATAACAAATAATACACATACACACACATGTAAACATAATTAAAAAAAAAAAGCTTTTCTATGATAGATACGAGTTTTGTCTGAGGAACATTTAACCTTAAGAGTGTACCAGTAGGATAAATATCTTTTGAGTTCCATAAAATGTAAAATCGAGAGAGATGCTGAAGGGTTAGTTTCAAACGTATCTTTATTTTTTTCTCTTGGAGCATGTTTCATCTCCCTTGAACGAAACGACTTCAACGAATTCGACGCTTAGTATTTGCTATGCATGCATTCATACATACATACATACATTCACGATCGAAATCGACTTTGGAACTTTCACTAACTTCGATAATGTACTTATCGTTAGTCCTACTATTCGTGCTTTACATTTGATGTAGTGAAAGATAGAAAGAGAGAGAGAGAGAGAGAGAGAGAGAGAGAGAGAGAGAGAGAGAGAGAGAGAGAGAGAGAGAGGGCAGAGGAGAAAGAGTAATATTGAGGACGGTTAATCAAATCTCTTTTCTAGATACGAACAAACATATCTAAAAAAAAAAAAAAAGGAAAATAATTGGAAATGTTATGGAAACAGTTACATCTGGTCGAACAATTACAGGAGTAACAATACTTTGTTGCTTTTAATGTAAAATATTTTGTTCGTTCCCCGTTTTCCCTTCACCCTATCCCATCGCCCTTATTTTCTTTTTCTTTCTTTCTCTCTCATATTTTCTATACAAACCTGGACGATGTAGAAAATATAGTAACAACCTTTTCCTATGTTAATATCAGAATGTCGGATACCTTTGGAAAAAACTCGTCGCAATTGCGTTTTCTACTAATTGGAAGATATAGTGAGGCATAGAGAGAAAGAGAAAGAGAGAGGAGTGGGAGGGAGGGAGAGAGAAAGAGAGAGACATAGGGAACTACCGGGTGTTCTATATGAATGCAATTAAAATTAATATGAGCGTGTCGGTGTGTCGCGAGTGCTTTGTCGGCTCTGCGTTCATAGTTCCATTGTTTAAGGACCTTTGGCTCGTGACATTTGACGCTACCCTGTATTACAAGGATTATTATACGTGGACGCGGTCGAATTTCAAAAGTCCACTGCCGACTAAAACGTCGACCAAGCGCATGGCCTTTGTCCTGATTTTTCAAGTTCCTTCTCTTTCCTCTCTCTCTCTCTTTCTCTCTCTCTCTTTTTCTCTCTTTCTCTTTCTTTCTCTTTTTCCCTTTATACACACTCTTTCTCTTGTTCTCACATGAGCGCTTGTATTACGTACAGGACGAAATGAACTCTCAACTTTTAATTTTCCTTCGAGATCGTACCGAACGCTGTGTTCCCATGGAAACGCTTTGCTCGAAGCGAACAAAATCCCGCTGATTTTACTCAACTCGTTACACCTTCTTGGTATATCGTAAAAACGTAAGGAGGATCTTTCGAAGAACACGAGACCGATCGATTACTCGCATAAAACTGTATGCGAAAGTATAGCAGAAGGATCTTTGTTATAGCCCATGGGGTTTTCGGACTTTTACGGTAGTAACGTTTCGCGGATAAATGCTTAATCTTCCTTCTTTCTTTTCTTCCTTCCTTCCTTCCTTCCTTCCTTTACTTACTTACTTCCTTCCTTTCTTCTTTATTTACTTCCTTCCTTCCTTCCTTCCTTCCTTCCTTCTTTTTCTTTTTTTCCTTTTTCTACCTTTAACCTTCTTTTTCACCCCTTTTATGTTCAATTTCTCCGTGAAAATTAAATGAAATGACGAACGGTCGCGAATTGAATGAGACTTAACTTACAAACAGGATCAAAGGTGATTTAATCGATTTTTTTCTTTTCATATCGATCGAGGTAAAGATAATCGGATAGATTTCTTTTACTCTTCATTAGGTTGGTTCTTTTTTTTTTTTTCTTTTATTCTCATTAATAAACAGTACGTATACCATTTACCCATTTATCCATTTGGATATTGATATTGTTTCAACGTTATTTAATAATACAATATTAGATTTTTCCTTTTTTTGTTAAATGATGATTGTCACGCTTTGTACTCTGTATCTCCTCTGAGGTCTGCTTTGACCAAAAAAAAAAAAGTAAACGGATATATTTTTTAAGTATTATGCAATAATGATATTATATTTAAAAATATTCTTATTTTATAGTGAAAATATATAATCGGTCTTAATATAATTGTAGGGACAGTTTCTAAAGTTCTAAAAGATACGTAACGAAGTTCTAACAAGTTCTAACAACTTTTATTCGTCAACGTCTCTTATGTCACTGTCTTGAATAAATTCATATCTTATATATTGTTCTTCTTTTCTTTCATTTCTCTTTGTCAGTTCTCTTATGAAACGGCTAACAAACACGCATCGTTGCACACGCGCGTGTACATCTTTACTACTGAAAACAGTGGAGGTTTTATTTGTCATCTTTTTAATTCTCTCTTTCTAAATCATCTGAAGAAAATTTATTGTAAGGTGTACATTAAAATATAAAAAGAATTCAATATAAAAATTATTACATTTTTAATTAAAAAAAAAAAATATATATATATATGTAAATATAAAAAAGTTATATGAGATCAATTACTCTAACGATAACGTCACAACGTACGTAAAACAAAGTTTAAATTTTAATGCAAATAATATTTAACGACGAATAAAAAAATCGTAAAGAATCTAATCATAGGAATATATGTAAAAAAAAAGACACACAGACAATTATAAAATATCAAACTCGTTATGGATTAAAGTTACATAAGTCATCGTCCACGTGTACTCGAACGAATCTCTACTGAAATCACTAATTTATTTTAAATAAATATTTTCATCCGAAAGAGAAAGAAAGAAAGAAAAAAAAAGAAAAATAAAAAAAGTATGCAACGCATAGAAAGAAAGAAAAAAAAGCACTTTTGAAAATCGAAGCTCTTTTGATTCTTCATAAATAATCTCCGATACCCACGATAACTACAAAAAAGAAAAAAAAAAAGAATAATACATAAGTTGGAAGAAAAAATAAAAATACTTAATTAAACGCGAATGTGTCTGTCAGATATATTTCATAAAGGAAGATTATTTATCAATGGGGGAAAGTTCTAGATGTTACATCGTAACGTCGAGAGCACGCTTCGACTGATCGTTATTAGGTGGATGCCCACAAAGGGCCGATTATTTAGTCTGGCCATAATAATATGACGTAATACGAATACCAAACGAGGACGTATCCGCGTGTCGGCTTACGAACAATGCCATTTTCGTGTGGTCGTGCGCTGATTTGCGTTTAAGCCCGTCGCAAATAATAATAGCGAGAGCACTCTGCGAGAGATAATGCCCACGGTTTTATTGCCGGATTCGCGAAATACCTGGGTGCGTCGGTGCGTTAGAGTGAGAAGGACAGTAACATGAGAGAGAGAAAGAGAGAAAGAGATAGAGAAAGAGAGAGATAGATAGAGAGAAACAGAGAGAGAGAGAGAGAGAGAGAGAGAGAGAGAGAGAAGGAAAGGGCAGAGGGCAGTTCGTCGACACACACCTGTGAAGATCGTCCACGACTCGTTGTATATATATACATACTAACGCCTACGTAACTATGTATACATCTACCAAAGCGTTTCGCGTTTAATCTTCGCGGCTGACCGACGACTGATTTATCTGCAGTTTCTTTCCGCGTTCAGAGAGAGAGAGAGAGAGAGAGAGAGAGAGAGAGAGAGAGAGAGAGAGAGAGAAAGAGAGATAAATAGACGGATGCGTTGTAGTTTCGTACTTGATGTATTACCGACATTCGAAGAAAGGAAAGAAAAGGGAGAGAGAAAGAGAGAAAGAGAGAGAGAGAGAGAAAGCAAAGCGATAATCGATAGACAAAAGAAATAGCTTTCGATGTTTCTTGAAAGATAATAGAAACGATGAGTATTCTATTGGCTATGAAATGATACAGAAAATAGGTCAATTTTGGAAAAGTATCTAATAAATATAGAGAATATTACGCTGGTTATCATAATTACATTCGGTTATATTATGTCTCTTTCTTTTTTTCTTTCTCTCCTCTCTCTTTCTCTCTTTCTTCTTTTCAACGGAAGATTCAGTCGTTTTCGAAGATACGTACTACTTCGTTACATCCGTTCGATTCGTTCGCAGTACCTCTAACGTACGATGTAATATTTCTCTTCTCTAGTTTTCCCGGTTACGACTTCTTTATGGAAAACGATAGAAATTCAATGGGGAGGACCCTGGTGGAAAGTATCGGGAGGAATTAAATAAAGTGTATCTACCGTTTCGTCTCTGTCTTTATACGACAAAAAACAAGGGGTGGAAGGAAAAAAAAAAGGGGAAAAAAATAGTAAAAGAAAGTGTGTTTCATGGCTGACTCATTAACGCAGAAAATTTACTAAACATTTCAATGGCGTTAATAAATATTTCCTTTCGTTTTTTCTTCCCGTTTTTCCATTATTCTTTCGATTATTTTCAAATTCGATTATAAAAAATATCGAAAATTAACGATGAAACGATCGAACTTGTTCCTTCATCACGTAACTACCTATCGTATCTTTAATCTTGAAACTCCCAATAGAATTCGTTAATTATTCCAGTATCTACGGTGTTTCGTGGTAAGTGTGCTTGCTGAAGCTGTAAATTCTTGATACCCTTGCGGTCTATCGTCTAATTACTCAAGAGATGTCCAATTTAGCTACGTCAAGTGAACATAGAAAGAGAGTGAGAGACAGAGAAAGAGAAAGAGAAAAAGAAAGAAGAGAGAGAGAGAGAGAGAGAGAGAGAGAGAGAGAGAGAGAGAGAGAGCGAGAGTTAACGAAAATCCAAAGATCCAATCTTTCGACACCTCTCAGTGATCCTCTCGTCGGATTTTCTCTCGTTGGAAATCGACGAACGTGCTTTTTCTAAAGAATCGATCGATCAAGCGGAAGATTTTAATCATGTACGATGTATGCTCGTATATACGAGAGAAATAAAATAACGAGGAAAAATGCATTATTTGTTCATACGAAGGGAAGAATGTAATTTTAATTAAATATCATTGTTATACGAATTTTTGACGATTTATTTGATAATCGACAAATATTTGTCAAATTATTTCAAATATTTTCTTCCAAGTTTCATCGTCCTCGTTCGAATAATTTTTACTTCCGGTCACGACCCTCCACCATGACATATTTCCCGTTAATCAGACCAAAGGTGAAACTTCTTCCATTCATTTTCTCCCCTCTCTTTTTTCCTTCTTCTTCTCCTTCTTCTTCTTCTTCTTCTTCTTCTTCTTCTTTTTTCTTCTTTCTTCTTTTTTTTTTTTTTTCTTATTTTTCTTCTTCCCGTCCTCTACCACATCAACGTTACTTCGACGCTGCTTCAACTTTCACGAAGTTGCTTTTTTTCTGCACGTTCGCCCCGAAATATTTAACTGGCCGGTAAACTTTCGAATGCCTTCCAGCAAAAACGAAACGTAAAGGCAGACGGTCGATTTATCAAAAACTGAGGAGTGTATCGAAGTAGCGAAAAGTGTAGTGCAAAGTGTGTATCGGAAACGTGCTCTCGAAGTGCACGAGAGTTACATTCGACTGCAATAGTCTCGGTCATCGTTCGTTCACTCTTTGTTTTCTTTTTCCATATTTCATGTTATCTCTAATATCCTTTTCTATAGAGATATCGTGTGTTAGTACGGATTTCAACGTGACCAGGATACTCCATTTAAGTGAATATCTTGTTTCTAAAGTTATAACTATTCTATCATCAGCGTAATACACTAAAACAAATTCAGAGTTGGATATAATTAAAAATCGAAATATTTCATATTAATATTACAAATGATAGATAGATATATGAGAGATCGGTATTGTATTTTTCATTAATATAAAAAAAACTTCTTTCTAATCTCTTTCTTCTTAAAAATTGAAGAAGCAATGTTTGCTGGTATAGAAAACAGGAGGGCTACCTAGGCCAAAAGCTTTCAACTTGACAAGAAGGATTTTTCAGACTGACATAACGTCGATAATTTTTCTCCCTCGACGAGAACGAGTGGTCTTCGAAGTTGCTGTTCTGAAAACTAGCATCCTGGGTATACGCGTCAAAGTTATCCTTGTCTCTTTTCGGTAGCCGCACGTTACCTGTGCCACGATATTCCATTTAAAAGCAAAAGATAGATAGCGAAAAATAGTAAGCGGGAAAATGTTCTACTTTCTAGATCGAAGGTTATATTTTAAAAACACAAAACGGTGAAATATAAAGTGAACTTGAATGTCAACGTTGTTCTTATTCTCGAGAGACAATTTGGATGTGTGCGAATGTCTACCAGTAGCTATTTATCTCCCCAAAAGAATCTGTCATAACTGGTTAAAGAAGTTAAAATTTTCGAAAAATATAACTAATATATTAGACAAGTTTCGTGAAAAATCACTTGTTTCTTTCTTTCATTCTCTCTCTCTCTCTCTTTCTCTTTCCTTCTGTCACTGCGATTCTCTGAAAATATGCAACATTCCTTGGAATTTTTCCATATTCTTGTTCATGATATCTCACTTCTCCGCGGTTAACACGTATTCTTCGTTTCCAACGATCTTGGCTGGGTCGACTATGATCGGACTCGAGCACTGCTCTCGTTCTCTTTCGAATGCCTCTCTCGTAGCTGGATGTTATTTCAGACATCCTTTTCGCCTGCGAGCTCGCGAAGCTCCCACGTATCATCCTCTCGGGCTAGAATGTGATACAAGGAACGAAAAAGAAAGAAGAGAGATAGATAGAGGTAGAGAAAAAGAGAGAAAGAGAGAGAGAGAGAGAGAGAGAGAGAGAGAGAGAGAGAGAGAGAAAGGAGTCAACGTCGTGGTTGATGGCATAGCACCTAGCAGGAAGTAGCCATATAACTGCGCTGTGAACAAAAGCAAGTATCAGTAGAACGCTCCTCTTCCGGTTAAGTTGCAAGGTTAAAAACCTCTGTACTTTGTAATAAACGTTTGAATCCTCGATTTTCAAATTATCCTGTACTTTTTAATAAAACTAATGAAAAACCTGAGAATGTCTCTGCGTTTACTATTACACAATGATATTACTTTCTTTGACATAGAACGTAAAATTTCTCAAACGAGACGTATAAATGGACGTTGTAAAATTGTTCGAAATGATGTAGTATTACCGTAATAATAAATCGATTATCAAGTCATATCTTTACAATCTTTGTATTATTATTAAATAAACGAATGTGGATTTAAATATTAATTTATAATTAGATTTTTCATTTAATTAGGTACGTTATTATACTACAATGTTCTATAACGCCGTATGAGTCTCACTGAACTTTAACATAACTTAGATATACGTAGTTTTTAAGATTCATTTCATATTATTGCGATGATTCGAAGTTTCATATATATATATCATAGTATAATTGTGCTAATGTAATATAATTCTAATATTTATTTATAGAAAAAATATAATGGAGTTACAATTTATTTCGATAAATTATTACAATGATCATGTATTAATTAATTTTCAATAATAACTAATTTTTATAATACACCAGTAATAAATCAATGAAACAAGAAAGAAACAAATAAACGAAGTATATAAAAATGTTCAACGAACAATTGAGCGGAAAGATTGTTCAAATGTCGAAGTCGACTTCGAGAGGGTTAGAGTTATTAATTTAGAAAACTCTAATACAATATTATGCGAGGTTGGAGTTGAATGGTTTTAGTTATAGAGTGGTGATCGATCGAGCTTTTATTTGCCGTTAACTCGATGTTGAGCTGAATCGTACATCGAAGTTCTCCCTTGACGACAAACGGGCATAGGTGAGGTGAAACGAGCACCGGAGGAGGTCGCGAACCATGTAACACAGCGAAAGAGAGAGAGAGAGTATCTCTTTCTCTTTCTATCTTTCTAGCTCCCTAGTCGTGGATTCGCATTCGTGTCTCTGTTGCATGATACACTGTACAGCCGTGCCAGAGCCACTTGAAGTGATAATTTTTTGTTCTACCATGGCAGTAACACCCCGGAGCATTATACGAGCGACACAGTGGCTCCGCAACCTGTTTGTTATATTAGACGAGGCAATTTGTTGCTTTCCCAGTGTTCCACCTTTGCTCTTGCAACGTCCACTCATCCAGTTCACCCTCTGTTAACTTTTACCTATGCCCAGGCAACGTTTGTAACGTTCCAAAGTTGCAAATTTTCGCGGAGAATTCTAACGCTTAGTTTATATGCAATTTTCTTGGTCGTTGCATCTCTCTCTCTCTCTCTCTCTAGCTTTCTCTCTTTCTCTTTAATACTCAGATCGCTTTTACGTAAAAAAAGAGAGAGAAAGAGAGAGAGAGAGAGAGAGAGAGAGAGAGAGAGAGAGAGAGAAAGGATAAATCAAAGTCATTTTTGAGAAATGTATCGGAAGTAAGATAAAAAAGAAAAGAGGCTACGGTTACCAATCGAGTTGGAAGAATTTTTTGAAATATTCAAGTCTCTCCGAGATTGAAAAATAAATTTGAAAATAATACGTTCGGTTAAATATCACTTCTGCGACGTGAATATCTCTGAATTTTGAAAATATCAAAGCTAATACTATAAGCCATGGCAGTAAGCCGACTGATAGACAACGTTAGAATCGCGTATGCTTGGCATGTAAAGGTTGTCTCTTCGATAATTATGTGGATTGAAATCCATAGAATAATCGTGGTGTTATTGCGGGGAGTGAAGCACATGGTAACCTTTATAGACCACGGAGATTCGGTACGGAAGCGGATCGGCAACTATAATAAAGGAGGATGCGGTACGTGCCACGTAAATTCCGTTATACCGTCATACGACGGAATATTCATTGCTCGGAGACTCGGTAAATGGTAAATTTGCTATCCCAAGCAGAGACTCGCTTGATCGGAGGTATAGTATATAACGTATGTCGAAACCGTCGTCAGAGCTATAGCTTTGAAATCTCGAGAGAGAGAAAGACAAAGAGACAGATAGAGAGAGAGAAAGAGAGAGAGAGAGAGAGAGAGAGAGAGAGAGAGAGAGAGAGAGAGAGAGAGAGAGAGAGAGAGAGATGAACACGAAAAGCCATCGTTGTGAAATATCCTCGTATAATATGTTCGTTCTTTAAATAATTCTTTTCGATATAAAATCAATGTAAACATATTACAACGAATTAATAGTATCTTGTACTAATTTTATCAAACGGATGTATATGTTCATAAATAGAAGAGACGTGATTACGACTACCAGAGATTTAATTAGGTAACTAAAATATTCCGAGATACATACCAACGTATTGCGAGTGATTTTAAATGAATCCTCTCTCTTTCGGCGTTCGATTCAATACGAATTTGAATGAGATACTCGTGTCGATCGGGCAAGATATCATCGAAATTTCAATTAAAAATGATTAAACGCCTCGTTATAATTGTTATATGTTACTAACTGTAATTCCATACACGGCATAAGAGCGGTTAATTAAGCTTCTGTCCGTTAACCGAATGAAACATCCATGGAATGAAAAGAAAAGTTGGATGCATCGCAATTACCGATAATCGATCAATGTAATACAACATTTATTCGTATCGATTTATTCATCTGTACGGAATTTAATAGAAAAATAGTTGTACAGTTTATGTAATCCCGTGAACGAAAAGCTAAAGCTATCAGCAATTTTATAAAGGTTTATATAGGATTTATTTATGATTTGTTTCTATTAAAATATCTACGGTATATACATACATACATACAAATATATATATATATATAATTCTTCTTTTATGAAAGATATTATGTAATTAGAAAGCTAATTTAAATATAAATTTTATTTCTTTCAAAAATCAATTATACTTCACTAATCGTATTGAAAAAAAAACTAAAATAGAAAGAAAAAGAAAGAAAAAAAAAAAGAAAAAACAAAATTAATCGAACGATGATTATGTTTTTTAGACGTAAACCATTGGATTAGGAATAAAAAGTTTGGAAAAAACTCTTTCTTCCCTTTGGGAGAAACAAAATTGTTGAGTTATTTGAGATCGTATCTTAAACGCTTGTCTCTTTGCGAGATATTCGAGTATACATATATACTTCTATATTGTATATACAATGTATGTACATACCCGTCTCTTTTATGCGCTCGCAAAAGTGCGACGTTAATACCTCGTTTACTACGAGACTTACAAAGAGGGCTTACGGACTCGAGAAGAACGGAAAAGAATGAGGGGAAAAAATATATATACATATATATACATACATATATATATATATATGCACATATATATATGTATATACATATATATATATACATTTTAGTCGTGTGTTATGCGCTTATCTAGTGCCTAAAACATTTTCCTTATGCGTTTGTCGTTTCAAAATGAAAGAGAAAGAAAGAGAAACAGAGAGAGAGAGAGAGAGGAAGAGAGAGAAAAAGAAAGAGAGAGAGAGAGAGATAGAGACAAGATACTTTTCGCATGAGAATAACTTTGCGTAATCATCTCGAGGATAAAATCTAAAATCGCGAGAGGAATATAAAGATCGTAATATATGTATAAACGCAGTGACGTTCACGAAGAAAATGGAGAATTGTGTACTAACCGCATCGTGTAGACGTTTAATTCGACCAGTATTATCTTTGACAAACAACAAAAATTATCTGATATTTTTATCTGAAACAAAATAAATGATAAATCGAATCCCTTTTTTCTTCTCTTTTCCCATCCCCATTAGAGACATCGTTTACAATATTTATTTGTTCGATGCTAAACAAAAGACTTCTCTCGTTTGGTTCGATTCTCAACTACGGAATCTCGTGTTTGAGAGTGTTAAGTGTTCGAAATATGTATATACTAGGATCTTGATATTCTGGTGTGCTAACTATAATCGACGAAGCGGCAAAGCACGTGCGTTTTCCGAAAGCACGTGCGTTTGTCGAAGTACTTCATGCCATGATATTTACTTTTGGTGCTGTGTGAAGTACATAAATGAAATTGTGCCAGTCTATAGCCGGATATTGCACGAGAAATTTTGTTGTATACTTTTCTCTTTGTACAAATCTATAGTAGGGATATGTATATATCTATATATGTATGTATGTATGTATGTATGTATGTATGTATGTATGTTTGTATGTATGTATGTATGTATGTATGTATCTATGTACATGTCATACAAACTTTCCAGCTATGTCAGTTTAGAAAATTCGTTGAGATTTACTTTTCACGTACTACTGATAACCCCCTTGCAATTTTTCTATTTCTGTTTTTTTTTTAAATTCGTGGGATACATGAAAGTTGACAAATAAAGTATTAGTAGTATATATATATATATATATATATATATATATATATATATATATATATAAAATATACATATTCTCTATATTTATTATACAATATTTTACGAAACGAACTAACTGATATTATATAAAAATATTTTATAATCGCATTTATACGCGCATATGTTTATATAATTTACAAATTATATTTAATTATCGTTCGTAGAAAGAAGAATTATATAAACTTTTAATTAATTAATATCAGTTTTAATTTTATCCGACATGTATAAAAAAAAAAAAGAGAAAAAAATAGATAAGAAAATTACATGTCGCTTGACACAAAGAAAATATGTATTTAGATATATTTTAACAACGAAAAGCAAAACTCTCTGTAATGTAAAGCGAAAGCTTATCTTTACGCTTCGGACTCACGTGACGTTAACTCTGCTACGACCTGCCGGCGACTGACTCGCTAAACAAAACAAATTGAATTAAGCACAGAAGAAACGTAAACGTGACGGTCACCTAGCCACATAATAATCAACGATAGACATTTACAAGTATTTTTAATAACAAATTTTAGATAGAAGATATGAAACAATATTTATGTTAGGAATATATTCTATATACATGATATAAATAATTCTATATCATAATTCTGTATCATTATGAATATATAATATAAATATAAAATATGTATTATAAGTATATAAAATATGTATTATACGAATATATATTACAAATATATTACGTTAGAAATATATTCTATATATATAATATAAATAATTCTACATCGTAATTCTACATCATTTTGAATATATACTACGAATGTAAAATTATTTAGTTTTTAAATATAACTCTCATCATTTAAATTATCAAATTCTAAAAGTTTAAACAAATTTTGTATGTTTAAATTTAATAACGTTAATAATATTCGTACTATTTGTCCTCTTTCCTCTGATCGTTAAAAAGACAAGAATTTATAGAAAAGAAAAATATGTTACAGTATATTATAATTAAACATATATGCTGATAATAATTTTATTAAGAATTTTTATATAGAATAAATTCCTTTGACAGTAATGTGAAGTTATAATTGACAGTTTTTGGTAAAATTCAAGTAAAAGTCGAATAAAATGATCTTCTTGTTTGTAGATTTCTTAAATTAGAAAACTTTATTACCATCAAGGATATCATTCGAAATTATTCGCTTTCGTTTGACAGAGTTACGGAATTTCACGAGAAAAAGTAGAAAAAGGAAAAAAGAGAAAAAAACAAAAATAAACCCTTTGATAGTCTTTCTATAATGATACGATAAAACTTTAATACACTTTACCTCTATTATCCGCATCGAATAACCATACTTAAGAAAGTATTTTGTAGGATCAAAGCACATCCGCTTAACCGTACGGAAATTTTCGAAATTCTTGTCTTCGAGCTAGCTACACGTATTCCGCGAGAGCTAAAATACATCTCGTTAAGTACGAGAATGGTAACAATGGTGTATTCAGACAATGGAACGATGCACGAGACAACTGGTAGATATGTTTGTCTGTATTTGTGTACGTGCGAAGAAACGGGGTTAACATTTTCTAGTTATCTCAGTTTCCTTCGTAACGACCCAAACACCTTTTCGAAAACTTATTACAGACGATTACCTACTTTAAGATTATTTCCAATAATAATCGAGTTATCTTCTTCTTTTTGAAAAGGTGCTTAGGGTCGATATATACATACATACGTACGTACGTACTACACGTGTACACGTCTTTGCGCCGTTAACACGTAACACGTTTCTCGGGATTTCAAAAGATTAAGCTTCGCGATTAAGAGAGAAAACAGGAGAAAAAGAAGGGTGAAAATAGAAGCATAGACCATAGAGAGTAAAAGGTATGTGTAAAACGTATATGTACGTATGTGTGTCCTTCCGTAGTCGAAGAAAAGTCCTGGAAAACATGGTTCCGCTTTCGAATAATCATGTAGGATTATCGTAGTGTCGAAGCAAGACGTTCTACGTTTGAGAATGAACATTCTAATGGTATCGTGGGTATCCTTCGGTCTGAAGCTGCCTTCTGGCCCTGTAGAATCGTAGTGAATTACGAGCACCAGAAATTCTTAAAGCTTCTCACGTAATGAGAGTCTCAGGGATCTAGGGAAGGGAAAGCTTCCAGTTTCGAAATTCATTAACGGACCCTGCCCCTTGCCTTGCACGCTCTTGTCCTTACGTTCTACCTTCTCGTTTCATCTTTCTCTTCTCTCTTTCTCTTTCTGTGTTCTCTCTCTCTCTCTCTTTCCTTCTCTCTCTCTCCATCCCTCTTATACGTTCTCTCACTTTCCTCTTCTATCGTGTGTCCTCCTTTCTCGCCTCGAATCTCTTTCCCCTTCTCTTTCCTTCTCTCTTGCTTTGAACTCCATCGACCCTTTCTTACTACATCTCCATCCTTTTCTTTTATATTCCCATCTAGTATGTGAACCATTGCATTTGCACTTCCAAAGAATTCCTATTTTTATCATTTTTATAAGTTTATCTTTCTAACATTAATTTATAAGTGGTCGATCGAGAGAATCGTTTGAAACGATCGCTGGCATATCGATATCCTTTTCTTTTTTTTTGTTTTTATTTCTCTCGACTTTCCTTTCATTTTGTCTTATCTCTATTAACAATTGAAATTGATTTAACTCATTGCCACGTTTGCCGACTAAATTTGTTTGATGTTGGTGGAAGTGTATTTGTTAAAGATGAACCTTTGGCGTTGCCTCGAGGATAAAAATATTATTATTCAGGAGGAGTCAAACGGATCAAGGGATACGACCTCAGTCTCGTTGATTCGATTCGATAGATCGAAGCGGACACCGGCTCGCTTTACAAAATTTCAATAAATCCATAGGTTGATTTGCTCGAAGCTATATAAATATTATCGAATGGAAATTCAATAAATTCCTTAACGGTGGCTTCCTCTTTCACCCTCTCTTCAGAGTTTTTTACTCGCAATACGTACGAGTTCTCTTCTCGAATATAATTTAACTCCTCTTTCTTTCTGTTTCTCTTCCTTTCTCTCATTCTCTCTTTCTCTTTTCTCTCCAATATCCAGTTTCTTCCTTTACTACTATCGTTTCGTTTTTATCCCGATCCGTAACGAATAAGATCAGAATTCGATTTTTATATTTTTTCTTTTGCAATCGTAAAATTATGTTTAAGAAAAGAAATAGAAGCAAAGGTAGAAAGCGAAAGCACTTTGAGAAGAAGAAAAAAAAAGGAACGAAAAAAGAGGAAAAAAAGGAAAAAAAAGAAAAATAAAACGTCGAAAGTTCGCGTATGAATCTTTTACTTTTTAATTTTTTTTTCTTTTTTTTTTTCTTTTAAACAAGAAAGAATCTCGATCGGCATTTCAGCGAATTCGAGTTAAACCGAGGATCGTTGGTAAAGTGACTCGTAGGAAAATCGATCGAGACAGTCGCTTTCTTCCCTCGGGGAGATCATAAACTTACGAAGCTTTTCTTAACTTTTAACGCGCTGTGCTTTTCTTTTCCTTTTACTTTCTTTTTTCTTTTTTTTTCTTCTTCGTTCCACAGTCTCGACTTTTTCTCTTCTTCCCTCGCGTGTTTTCTTCAAATCTCACTGAGGTGTTATCTACCCTCTTCTACCTTCTTAACCACGTCCCATAGGAATGCAATGTTTGACGGAAGATGCTTTTGGGAAACCAGAAAACCCCGAAATCCGTAATATTACAGCATCGCTTCCTTTTAACCTTATCTTGCTAAATGTTTCTAAGCGGCTCGTCTAGCCTTCCTTTCACGTACGGGCGTGTAGATTAAGAAGATACGTGTGAGGATAAGAGAAAGAGGGAGGGAGAGAGAGAGGGGGGAGAGAGAAAGAGAGAGAGAGAGAGAGAGAGAGATTCAAAGCTTTGAATTCTGTCGGTGACACGTCGTTGTTATTTCTTAACATTATTGAGCAAATTCGCACGTAGCAAGACGATAAGGGTACGAAGGGATTGGATAAATCAGTCAGAGATAATAATAAATCTACTGTAAAGTTTTTACCCTTGGATAAATTTTTTAACTTTCGTCGAACGAATTATTTTATAGTTATCTGTAACTTAATGATGAAATGTATAGTTACATATATATATATATATATATATATATATATATATACTCGTAAGTTTTATTTGATTTTTTCGCAATAAGAATTAAGCGTTAATTATCCTAATAGATTAATGCTTGTTAACTGTAATAGATAAATCAGATTTATTGAAAAGTTTTGTCTGCATAATATCTACTATATGAGTTTTTATTTTTCAATAAAAACGAGTTTTGATTATAGAAAAATTCGATAATTTAGGTAAGTACTTACATTCGGATGGAAAAAGGTTTTTAATATTAATAGTGTGTTATAAGTGATAACGTGGTGTTAATCGATTAAATCTATAAAGGTATATTATATTTATATAAGATATAGAAATTCTTTTGACAGAATCTAATATATAAGTAAAGGATTAGGTGCAAAAAGATAGAGTGGATGGTTAGTGAGAGAGGGAGAGAGAAAGAAAGAGAGTATTATGTTAATCAACTAAATGTATGAACATATATTATATTAATATAAAAACTTTTTGGATAGGATTTAACCTATAGATAATGAAGGAATAGGTGAAGAAAAATAAAGAGAATGTTGTGTTAATTAATTAACAAATACATTATATTCGTATAGAAACTTTTTGGATAATATTTAATATATAGATAAAGAAAGATTAGATAAAAAAAAGTAGAAAGAGAGAGAGAGAGAGAGAGAGAGAGAGAGAGAGAGAGAGAGAGAGGGGAAAAGAAAATGTTATGTTAATCAATTAAATATATAAAAATACATGATAACCGTACAGAAACTTTTTGGATAATATTTAATATATAGATAAAGAAGGATTATATGAAAAAAAAAAATAGAGAGAATAACTGAGAGAGAGGAAGAAAGAGAGAGAGTGTTACATTAATCAATGGAATATATAAAGACATATTCATATAAAAACTCTTTGATAGAATCTAACATATAGACAAAGAAAGATTAAGTGAAAAAAACTAGAAAGAGAGAGAGAGAGAGAGAGAGAGAGAGAGAGAGAGAGAGGGAAAGAGAAAATGTTGTATTAATCAATTAAATGTATAAAAATATATGATAGTCGTATAGAAATTTTTCCGATAAGATTTAATATATAAATAAAGAAAGATTAGATGAAAAAAAAAATAGAAAGAATAACTAAGAGAGAGGGAGAGAAAGAGAAAGAGTGTGTGTTACGTTAATCAATGGAATATATAAAGACATATTCGCTTAAAAACTCTTTGATAGGATCTAACATATAGACAAAAAAGGATTAGGTGAAAAAAGCTAGAAAGAGAGAGAGAGAGAGAGAGAGAGAGAGAGAGAGAGAGAAAGAGAAGGTAAAATGAAAACAGAGACCGAGCGTAGCGAGGTTGCCTGTGGATTTCTAACGAGCCGCGACCGTTTTCCGGGGCGTGGAAGCGTAACGCAATAATTGTCGTTACCGACGTAGCACGTATTCGAACCACTGAACCTGTGGTTACCCTGCGCTAGCGACAATAATTCCTGGCTGCGTGTACATCGAGTTACAAGCGTGTACGTACACGACTCGGGGTTTCGCTCGATTTCTGCGATTATGCGGTTACCTTTCGCCGATCCGTTTTACGATAATCCTACTCCACTATACTCGCGCTAACGCAAAACCGATGCGAATGTACATGGGATGTCGCGAATTTACTTCTCCACGTGGTATTATGCGTTTCGATGAGGTATTAATCCGTATTGCTCGAGCATCGTTGGCGATCCCGAAGTTCGATGGCGCGTCCCAAGGATCTCGTGAGGATTTGCCGGCTATTTGTTTACACAAATATAATGCCCTTTTAATAAACACTACTTGACTGTTAGTACTGCTAACCATGGCGTTAGGATAAGGATATTATTAAATCTTTATAAAGGACACCATTACTGAATATACTACAAAAGGAGGGGAATACATCGAACGGAATTGAATCGATATGATCATTAATTTTTCGTTTTTTTTTTCTTTTTTCTTTTTGGTTCACATCGTTCATTTAATTATATTTCTTTTTGGTAATTTTTTCTCCGTTCTACTTTTTTTTTCGCTACCCTCCCCCTCAACCTTACTTAAAGGCAACTCCGAGTTATCCTAGTTTCGTATGTATTAATATGGATGAAACGGCGTTTACATTTTTGTGTGTTAGAGCTCTCGGAACTGTTTTCTACGTGTTAAATAAATGTCAAAGAAAATAGGTCAAACGAGGAGTCAGGTTAGAAAGGGAAACGTTAGTGAAGTTTAACCGGTCAAGCGTAACAGAGGCGTCACGGCAGCTTGGATTTCTTAGAACTTACGGTGATATGCAAGAAGAAGGTACGTTAAGAAGTTACGTGTTGGTGTGTATGCGTATTTATGTGTACGTAGACATACGAGATCACATAAACGCCTGGGAAAAGAAGAAAGACGGAGCGAGAGAGGAGGCGTCATTTTATGATCCCCGTAATGAAGAAATCCAGAAGGTAGGAAGGCCGGTATTTCTAAGTTTTCCAGCCACGTAAAGCCGCCGCCGGGTTCTCTCCCATTTACGAAATCGTCCTTTTTCTGTCTTCTTCGTCGGAGCAGCATTTTCTTTTCCATCTTTCTTTTTTTCCTTAAAGCTTTCCCATCCTTCTCTTTCATTCCACTTCTATGAAACACTATACAAGAGAAAAACGGATAAAGTAAACAAAAGCTCGTACGTCACACGTACGCTTTACACTTAAAGAAATAGACTATCTCCTTCTTTCTCAAACATGGTACGTTACAAACTATCTTCCTTTCTCTTTCTAGATTCCCCGCAGTATCACACGAAAGAGTGTTTCCTGTTTTACAGTCAACGCAGCATCCAACCTGAACAATCCTACCATATGTGTGCTAGATTACCTTATTTGTTATGTCTTTCTAACAAACCACGAGACCCTTTTTAAAAGGGTTGCGGGTTGGTAAGGATACTCTTGGGAACATTCTCGGTGGTCTTCGTAGAGAAAGGAAGAAGTCTTAGTAAAAGAGAAAGAGAGGGAAGGAGGCAGACGGATAGATAGATAGATAGATAGATAGATAGATAGATAGATAGAAAGAGGGAGAGAGAGAGAAAGAGCAAGATGAAAGCACTTGGAACTATTCAACGAATCGTGAGAATTTCGTTTCGATAAAATTGCGCGTGTCTACCGAAACGGCGCTCCCTTTCCTCACGTTACTTCTTCTGTCGCGTAGCGAACAAGTTTTCGAGACGAGAAGAGATAAGGAAAGGGATATAAAGGGAACTTGTTCGACGTGTCAAAGCACCGTTCTCGCAGCTTGTACCAAGGATTCCGGAAGGATCGATTTGTCTCTAAAGGTATATAGGACGTCCGAAGTTACAAGGGAAATGAAATTTTTTCCTGGCTCTTTCTACGAACTTAGAAACTCACGTATCTCCCGAACTGTCCAGGTGTTTTGTTTTAATCATCCCTTAAGAAAGATATGTTTTGTGTATAGAAAGACTTTTTTTTTATACAGAAAGATCGTCTAATATGCTTTAATACTGACTACTAAATGTTACGCTTGAATAAATAAATCGTATGTAATATGAAATTAATAATTAATCGCAGTAATTGAATCATACAACACCATCGCAGAATGTTCGTGCAATTTCTAAGACTTTGAAATGAATTTGTTTCGAATTTTCTTGAACAAATACAGGAATTTGATACCGTTAGTTGGTTATGAATAAACTTTTCAATAAGCGTTTTTGAATTATTTTTAATTTTTAATTAATAGTAAGATGATGAACTGTCATGATACGTTGAATATTCGAATCGTTTCTAATTAAAAAAAAAAAAAAAGAAAGAATAGAAAGAAAATAGAAAAAAGAAGAGGAAGAGATTGTGAAAAAGTTATAAAATATGTTTCGAGTTGAAAAGAAAAAAAAAAAAATTAACATCCTGTTACATTATCGAATAAACTTACTCTCGAAGTTCTATTCTTCAGAGATTCGGAACATGTGATATCGTTGAAACGAAGGACGAAGTTCTTCGTGATAATGACTTCGTGATACGATCCTAAAAAAATCTCATCTCTATTTGTCTTTATCTCTATCTCCTTCACGTTTTAATTATTTTAATATTACAAATTGTCGGAAATATAAATGTCCTTTCTTGCCGATTATTATAACTATTAATGGTACGAAATATATTCTGTAGCTTTTTCGAAGAGTCTAATTTAAATATAGTCTTTAAAAATTTGTGTATATATCTACGTGAGTACATAGATACCCGTATTATCTAGATATACGTATAATCTTTTTTTTTCTATTACAAGTTTATAAAAAACCGATCGATCGATATCTTTTTGTAAAACGTTAATTGCTCTAGTTTAGTTTAGAAGGAAAACATCTCTCGATGATACGCTTTGGTGAGATTAAATTTCCAAATCCATTTTTAAGCGACGCCTCGTGCCATCAAATAATCATTAGATCGGAATAAGGACGTGGAACGGCGTTGCTCGTGCAGCGTCGTACGTCCTCCGAAGTCGTTTTAAAGCCGATAGAATCGTTTCAAATACCCTAGCAGCTCTTGTGAGAATAACGGTACGTCCAATAAAGATCGCTGGTAGAAAGCATTTCTTCTATGTACGTAAGTAAATACATATGTGTATATGTATGTGTGTGTATGAATGTGGAATGTATGTGTTCGTTCTTGTAATTAAAACGACTCTTGCTCTATGTAGAAGGGTAAAGGATACGTATTCGTTTCTTTATCATTAGTGGTACACCCTTCACTAAGGCAAACATGTAAGGGACAGAAAAAGATGGAATGAGAGAAAAAGAGAGAGAGAGAGAGAGAGAGAGAGAAAGAAAGAAAGAAAGAAAGAAAGAAAGAAAGAAAGAAAGGAGGTTGAGGTGGTGAGAACATATTTGAAAAAGGATGTGCGGTAATCTTGCACGACGTTTAATCACGTTAATGGACAAAAAGCCTTATCACGAGACATGCAAAGCACCGAGAGTCCGCCGTCTGAAACTTAGCTTCCGTTCTATCAGTCGCTGTCTAGCCGTCACGCGACAAAACGTACAGTGGATGCGAGACACGTGTCGCGTGACTAACATGTACTTACCTCGTTATGAGTTCCGATGTCACGGCGTACGCATTATATTAATTAAAATTGAATTAGGCTGATTGCGTTTCTTCCCCCTTCTTCTATTTCAGTCTCTCTCTCTCTCTCTCTTTCTCTCTTATACACCTACACATGTTTCGTTCCCTATGGTATACGTCTCTCTTCTTCGTATATGTGTCGGTTTTGTAGTATACAGTCTATTTCGAAATCGTTCAGTTTGCACGCAAGGATAGGCTCATTCGATTCGGTCATTTTCGTCAGACATAGTGAAATCGCACGAAAGAACCCACCTCGACGATGTTATTAGTTCTTATCTACACCTCGTCGCGTTCATTCGCCCCAAGCAAAGTGTCATTATACCAATTTCATTAATTTTTTTTTTATGTTATCTGATAAGCAAATACTTAGATTACACGTAGACGTTATTTAAGTTAAATCGTTTTGGTAGGATTTTATAAAGCGTAATATATATTTATTAAATATTCATAGATAATATGAAAGTTCGTTTAATCATTTCAATTCGATAACAAATCTATTTTTATAAAAATTGTACTAGTCGATTATCAACAATTACATAAATCGATTGATAGATTACATCGTTCGTAACTGATTCTTTAAAACGACGTAATATATTCTACAGATTCGTAATCTATTATGTCTTCAATTTAATTTATATACGTTAATGGAAATAAAAAAAGAAAAGGAATCGATAAAAGTCATTTAATTCAAAGACGTTAGTAGCAATGAAAGAAGCAATTAAAAAACAAAGAAAAAAATAACAAGAAAACAAAACAGAAGGAAAGAAAAGATTTGATAAAATATGATATAAATTAAATCGGTATTTGGCAGCTCTTCCTTACCTACGTTTTAACGATCAAACCTTTGGATGTTATCGCATCCTAATTTTCGAAATTTGTCTTGAATTGCGATAATATTCTCGTTCGTACTAACTATGCTTCCAGCAAGAGAATCGCGAACGCCTTCGAAGACGCTCTTGGGGAAAGGTCGAATAACGTGATTCGAAGTCGCCTAGGAAGTTGACTCGGCGCACTACTTTGGGAAAATCTTGGAAGCAAATCACTGGCATCACAGCGAAGGCCAAGTTTGAGTCTTCGTTCTACCTTACTCGCTGGTATAACGTCTAATGTCCATTATTAAGTTAACCGATCCGCGTTATTGTTCAGAGCGCTCGACCCTGCTAATACCCACTTATCCCGGTAGGAAGAGGAGAAGCGAGAAACGGAGAATGAAGAGAGAGAGAGAGAGAGAGAGAGAGAGAGAGAGAGAGAGAGAGAGAGAGAGAGAGAGAGAAAGAGAGAGAGAGAGAGATAGCAAGTGAGAAAGTGAGGGAAGAGAGGGAGAACGAGTCTTCGCGGTGTCTCCGCTTTCAGGAGAGAACACTGCGGTGAAGCTCCGTAGAGCTTACCGGACCGAGGGAATAGAAACTAGGACGCACGCTCGATCCCTCGTGGTTTCCCATGATTTTCGACGAACGAACACGCGCCCGGCTCACACGCCGAGGAGAGTAGAAATTATAAAATTACCCACGGTATCGGGCCAACTACTTCGACCGAGTGTTTTGCACTGCTTCCGTTGCTCAGACGGCTCTAATAAACGAAAATAGACGAGGCGGAAATTTATCGCGGTTTATACCCCCGATGCATGCGATTTCATTTTTCGTCGTTTGTGCATTCTCTCTCTCTCTCTCTCTCTCTCTCTCGTATTATATTATTTCTTAATCACTTTTCAAACGTTTCGATCCTGTTATATGTTCAATTTCGATCCATCGATCCACCGTACCGAATTCTTTCTATCTTTCGAGTCAATCGAATCAGTCCATAGTAGCTCTCTCGTTTCGAGACAATTTCAAAGAAGATCGCACGTACTATCACGCCGATCACGTAGTACGATGCTTGTGACGCATGCAAAGGAACGACCTTGGTGTGTATACGATGGTGAAAGAGCTCGGGGGTGCCACTGCTGTGCCTTCGTTCGAATGGGTAGTACCGCTTCGAAAAGCTCCCAGGGGTCGTGTAAAGCAACGTTCCAACGTTGCAGAAGCACAAATGACCGTCCGGATACCTACAGTCCCCTGGATCGATGGACCTAGACAGGATTTGTGGTTCTCGTCCTTGTCGCATTCACGTTTCTCTACACATCGGACAAATTGAAAATAAGCTCGGCAACTTTGCCGCTATAAAATCGTTTCCCCTTCTCTCCTTTTCTTTCTTTCCTTTTTTCTCTTTGTTTTCTTTTTTCTTTTTTCCTCTCTCTCTCTCTCTCTCTCTTTCTCTATCTAACTATCGTCGTTCGATGAACCATTTGTTCCTTTTTTTCTTTTCTTTTTTCTCTTTCTCTTCTCTTTTCTCTCTTTCTCTCTTTCTCTCTTTCTCTCTCCCTATTTTTCTATACTTTCTCTATATTTTCTTTCAACTTTTGAGAATCGTCCGAGTAACGTAGTTCGCCACTATCGTAGGTACTATAGTAGGATTTTCTTCGCTCATCGAGAATTGCTTTATCGACTACTTACATCGCAATCGCTTTCAAGGGAAAACGTTTCGCGGTGGCGGCATTCGTGAAAGCTCGCTGCAATAAATATAATCATAAAAGCTCCCTCGTAAAATCCAACGCCCCTAACATTTCCTATGTACATAGATACATATATACATATGCGTGTGTATATATATATGTACATATATATGCGTATATACCGGGCTATTGGCACGTACGATGAGGAGATACAACGAAAGTAAGCCTAACGGGAGCTTTTTCCAGAGGGTACATGATGCGGCTTGCGAGATATCGTTTACTATTTTGCCATCTTTTAGACGCTTAACTCGTCGAACAAAGGATCCGAACAATTGTGGTTTCCATTTTCACTTACTCTCTATGTTTCTCGTGTATGCACGTTTTTTTT
The DNA here is from genome assembly GCF_905475345.1 of Vespula vulgaris. Classification (NCBI taxonomy): domain Eukaryota; kingdom Metazoa; phylum Arthropoda; class Insecta; order Hymenoptera; family Vespidae; genus Vespula; species Vespula vulgaris. Next base: position 4,148,247 of record NC_066600.1, on the reverse strand, counting down.
GATTATTATCTAAACTGTTATTTGTTCTTCTTTCTTCTCTCTTTTCTTTTCTTTTCCTTTCGTTTTGTTTTTTTATTTTACGCTTTATAAATTTTCCTTAACAATATTCTTTTTGCGGTATATATTGCACGATTTCTTTCTTCGCATTTTCGTGTCTTTTACAATGGTTTTATTCACGTAAATGAGTATATAAATAAATAAATGAAACGAACGATACCACGAAGCCGTAGTTCGTTGAAGCGGACGTAAAATTGTATTACTCCGTATTACGTGGAACGCTTATCGTTTTAAACTTCCTACTCTTTTGGTACCTTCCATTGTTCCAACGAGCCATTTCTCCAACGTTTCGTTACTTTGGTCATTGTCGGCGTAGATATTTCTCTCGTTAAATGTGTACGAAGAAGAGAGAAAAAGAGAGAAAAAGAGAGAGGGAGAGAGAGAGACGACCGTTTGGACCACTGAGGATCGTTCTCGTGGTCACGAAGCGTTTCATTTTTAACTTTAACGTATACGCGGTGTGTATAACGTTGAAATATCGTGAAATGTCGAGGTTGTGTCGTCTAACTTTGTTTCCCAATTTGCAAGCTTTACGTAACACCGTTAGACTCTCTCTCTCTCTCTCTCTCTCTCTCTCTCTCTCTCTCTCTCTCTTTCTGAAATTAATGAATGATTACATCGTAGAAAAGGATCGACGAAAAGTTTCGATTTATCGAAGAAGTTACGATTTTCACTAACTTTTCTTCGTACCACATCGTTAGGATCGTTCAACGAAATCGTAAGTCGAGCTTACGATCGTCAAGGATACTCCTTCGTGTTTCGTTTCCCACCGTTCTGTTGATCACCCTGTTAAAGTTGCATCCTGTCATTAGCTGGAAAGTTTTCCTCTCGAATTTCTCTCTTTCTCTCTCTCTCTCTCTCTCTCTCTTTCTCTTTTTTACCCTCTTGTTCTCGAAAAAAAAATGCATTCGTCGAACAACTTTTTGAGGAATTCTCAGTGGTGACAAGGGGTTAGCTTGGATCGAAGGGAAACAGCATGGAGAGCTCTTAAAACTTCGATCCTTATAGAGTCGGAGAGTTTTATTAGTACGAGTTACTAAGGCTTTACTACCGGGTGTTAAATTATATCGCTCTTACGGTTTCTGGATTTCTCCGTTCGTAGGTTGTTATTGTCAAGATGGAATACAACGTAATTTAAAATCCAATAATTTAATACAAGGTGATTATCTTCTAAATGCGTAAACTTTACAGATTCTTCTTGAGAAATAGGATACATTTGTAAAGGGATAAGATTTTTCTTACACCCCAATTTATCTTTCAATTCGGAGAATGAAAATTGGGCCGATCGAACAAAACTTTCCTAATCGGATCTCTTTCTCTCTCTCTCTCTCTCTCTCTTTTCTAAACGTCGAGACTGAACTTTAAATCGATATCTGGAATTCGTCTCTAGAAGGTATCTCTCGCGCGGAACACAGTCAAAGTCCTCCTCCTCTTCTACCCCCTAATTCTGCACCATCTACAGTATGAAGTTGCCTTTCTCGAAGCGTACTGGAGGGTGCAAATGGTACATCCATTACTTCCCGCAGTCTAATGGCTGGAATTTATTAGGCGATAAGTTACTCTCGTCCACCAACCTTACTTGCCGAGTTCCGAGAGTCTATCCATGTGGAAGCCATGGGGGACACATTTCGAATCTCTCTCTGTCTGTCTGTCTGTCGGTCTCTTTCTCTCTTCCTTTCTCTCTCCCTTTTTCTCTGTCTTTCTCTGTCTGTCTGTCTGTCTGTCTGTCTGTTGGTCTCTTTCTCTATCTCTTTCTCTCTGTCTTTCTCTGTCTTTTTATCTGTCTGTCTATCTGTCTTTTTCTTTCTCCCTTTCTCTCTCTCTCTCTCTCTCTCTCTTTCTTTTTCTGTTTATCTGTCTCTATTTCTCTGATTGTATGTGAATGAAACTGGAAGAACATGATTCAAAATGATGCTGATAATCTTCTTTCATAGTTCTGTATATGATTTTTAATTCATGCCTATGATATTACATGTTTCCATGTTTCTCGTAGATATCGAGTAGTTTCACTTTTTCTCACTATCTATCTATCTATCTATCTATCTATCTATATATATATATATGTACATGTATATTCACATATTAGCCTATTAAATTTTATATATATATACACACAATTATATATACAATATTGTATTTTATAATATATATATAATTAATTTTGTATATATATATATATATATATACATGTTTTATATATATATATGTCTTCTCCTCCTAATGAAGAGGCATCACGCGACGCGCGTGTCTCCACCGCGGATCGATGGAAATTGGGTGCAGCCGTGGATGCGAACTACGATCGTATCATAAGAGAAATTATATAATAATACCGTTGAGAGATGAATCGTATTAATTAATCAATCATTCTCCACGAAAAATAATCTTTCTTTTTCCCTCTCTTTCTCTCCCTTCTCTCTCTCTCTCTCTCTTTTTCATTATCTTTCTTTCATTTGATCTCTCTAGGAACGAGACAAGGTCAAATATCTATTCTTTCTTAAGGAGAAAAAATTGTATTCCGTTATCGATGAAGTACTTTGATTCACGATCGTCGAGCAATGGGAAAAGCCTTGATTATACGTTTACGCGTTCTAACGAGAAGGTAACGAACGAAAGCGAAAAAGAGGGAAGAAGAAGCTTTCGTGCCAACAGGTTCTCTACGTTCGAATAAACCTCTCTCGACGAAAGACAGGGAAGTATTACGCCGTAGGGTTCTAGAAAAGAGAGCCGAAATAGAAAGAGAGTGTTAAAGTGTGTAGGTGTAAGAGAAAGAAACAGAGAAAGAAAGAAAGAGAAAGAGAGAGAGAGAAAGAGAGCAGTCCAGCTGGCGGCACGGATCGCACAGTAATTTCGCCTCTCACGTGTTGGAATCTGGAACTTCGATTTGTCATTCCATACGACTCGCGAACCCATTTGTCAGCCGACGATTCTAGACGACGACGACGACGACGACGACGACGACGACGACGACGACGACGAAGACGAAGACGACTAATCGTTCAACTATTTTATACGAAGTAGCTAGCTGCTTCTGATAACAACGCATGATTCCAACGCGTATTCCATTCCTTATCCAGTAGATAGACTACTCGATTTCATTGAGATAATTGCTCTTCGAGCGTGAAAAATCGATAAGTTTTCAATTTCGAAAGTTTACAGGTAAAATTTACGATCTGACCTAGGAGATCGTGCTTTTTAGTATGTCGATAAGCGACTATATACGACATTGCTTCCCTTAGCCACGCCTCTCACGTGATTCTTTTATGTATAATAGTTACATTTACATCGAATAGAGATATGGAACTTGCTAATGTGTATTGTAATTATAACTGAATGTTAATAGAAAGGAAATACGTATAAAAGTACGTTTATGTTAAGAAAATTGAGAAGATGTTGTAATTAATGACGAATTAGTATAAAGATATTAATATTGAATCGAATAGATAGATACTGTTACCTTGTTGTAATAGAAAGCTAGCATAAAATTCTTTAATAAGTTTATGATTTGATATTATTTATGTGGAAATGAACGACTTACTGTTTTATTTTCTCTTGAATCAAATAAAAGAAGATATATAATATAATGAATGTATGTAATATAACGAATAAAAAGTATTTTAGAATATTTTTGGTTGTAACACTATTTATTTATCAATTACGCTTTCCTAATCAGTTTTTAAATTGCTTCTTAGAAAAAAATAATATTAATCGAAATATTACCAATATTTATTCTTATGTGGTCGTAGATGTATGTTGATATATGTAAATAATATATCAATTAGAATAATTATATTTTCAATCGATGAGTAAATTAATTAAGAAAATTTATTTAGTTTTTGCAAATATTACGAGCTTTTTTCTTGTTTCAATCGTTCATATATCTATTCAAAAATAATAATGTTCTTTTAATTAAAATTGCAGCTTCGTTATATTTAATTATAAACATGGTGACCGAGAACAGAAATACAATGGCAAAAGATTAAAGTGACTCTACTTGAGAGCAGAACAAATTGTTTATGTTTTAGTTTCAATGTTCATTATTTACAGTATTTACTATTTTTCTTATATATTCAAAGTATTTGCTGTAGCTACAAGGTGAGATAGTTCCTGAAAATAAATACTATTCTTCTATTATTTTTCTCTTATTATGTATACCTTTTGTAACGTATTCCCCTTTCGTAAAATTTCAAACTTTGTGCGTAACTACATCATAGCAATTTAACCTCTGGCACTTGAAACGCTTTTCCCACGCGCATTTCAAATACCTCTTCGAGATCATAACGCGTTTTAACGTTCAGCTTTTACGAATCTAATTAGGGTGTTCTTATCAGAAAGGAGATAGGAGGATATACGAATGCGTTTTATTCGTCATTATAAAGAGAGGACGACGTTCCAGAGAGATTCCTGAATATTTTTCTCTTTTGTTGAAGATATTTGTATATTCACAGGGTTGATAAAAGCTATAAAAGAAAAAACGAATAAAAAATTCTCTCTCTCTTTCTCTCTCTTTATATCTCTCTTTCTCTCTTTCAATCGCAATTTGCTTCTTCGACTATTACGGTATGTAAAGCTACGTAAGCGAGGATGTAAACTCGTTTGATTAAGTGTAATACCAAAGGCCGAGTCTACGCGAGCAGGTACGTATACGCAGGTAGTTGGTATCGCGGGGGCATTAAGCGGTCGTTCCGCATTAACGCGTCGCTGCCGAAAACACGAGCAGGTGGGCTTAACGACGCGGCCGGATGTTAATTATACGTTATTCGCGAATCGCTGTTACGCCTCCAGGGGTCATCGTTGAAAACACAAGAACGAGCCATTGGTTGGCAACGTTAGCAAACTGGAATCACGTATTTCTCTAGAATTCTAGTTAGCTCTTTTCAAATGTAATCCTCTGAATGTTACGTAAAGTACGTGCGTATCACATTAATGAATGGAATTTTTCAATCTCACGAGTAAATAGTTACTTTCTTATGCAGGTCTGCTAAATGCACTGCGTGACATACTACGTTTTCTTTGATTAATTAAACATGATTCTAAAAGAATTATTTATCATGTGATATACATAATGAAGAATTTTGTCGTAACAAATTACGAAATTACGAAATATTATATTATAGAATTATATAAATAAAATTGTATGGTATCCTCTTGTGATGAAATCCTATGATATATTTTGTATACAAACAATTATTTTTACAATGTTTATTTTAATATAATAATAATAATATTTTCTTAAATTGGATACACATTCTATGATATTTATATAAAATTATATATTATTTATATATAAAATATATATATATATATATAATATATACCTACATATTATATTTTTATATATGATATATTATTATATATTATTTATAAGTTATATGTATAAAAATATATGTATAATTTATATTATAAAAATCATTGTTTTCGGATGTTTTTTTGACGAACAAAAAGATTTACTTTATTTACAAGTACTTATATAGATACAAATCACTGTGTGATATTGTAATAATTTACAGAAGCATTATTATTTAGATATAATAATAAAATAAAAGAAGAGGCATATCAGTATTTTATGTTTATAGATTACTTTAATATGTAATCTTTTTGTTAGATTATTTCTAAAATAAAAAAAAAAAAATTGTCGATATAAATAATGTACGTTTGGCGTATATACTTCGATGATAAATAATATGTATTATTAAAACTCTTTAAACGTTATTATTCGTTTATTATACATTGTACTTTAAAATCCTTCGCATTTTACATTCTATTTCGAAATATTAATCTCTGATAGTTTGAATTTTATTATTTCGTCTTTTGATATATACTTAGATATTCTCTGAAACAACAAATGAATGTCTTCATCGTCTTTAGCTCTACATAAAACTTTTCCTTTCCCGTTCGTACTTTTCTACAGAAAGTGTACTGAAACAGTAAAAGCGGCGAAGGTGAAGTGATATGTACTCAGTTATTCAAGTCTAAATCTACGTAATAAAAGTTTTTTACGAGCCAGTTTTCTTTCATACAGAACAGTTAACACAACGCGAACAAGACATTTTCTTATATTATTTCTATGTTTGGATGATTTAGATAAACAGTTAAATGTTATAAAATATTGATTTTTCTTGAAAAAAAAAAAAAAACAAAACTTCGTACGTTATCAGACAACCGAAATGTCCAGTTAATACAAAATATAAGCGTACGTAATGTGTTCAATTCAAAAATGGTTATCGTATTAAGAGTAAAAAAATAAGGAAATAGGAGAAAAAATAAAAAAAAGAAGAAAATAAAAACAAACAAAAAATTGTTGCTTTTCCCATGATTAAACCACGACACTGCCTGGATGAAATATTGATTTTTCTTGAAAAAAAGAAATTAAACTTTGTCCGTTATTAAATATTCGAAATGTAGAGTTAATACAAAATATGAACATACATAATGTATTAAATTCAAGGATGGTTATCGCATTGGTAGTAAAAAAAAGGAGAAGGAAAAAAGATAAAAATAAAAAGAAGAAAATAAAAAGAAAAAAGAAATAGTTGCTTTTTCCATGATTAAACCACGACATTGTCCGGATGAAATATCGATTTTTCTTGAAAAAAAAAAAAAAAAAAAAATAGAAACTTCGTTCGTTATTAGACAATCGAAATGTTGAATTAATATAAAATACGAACATATGTAATGTATTAAATTCAAAGATAGTTATCGCATTGAGAGTAGAAAGAGAAGCAAAAAATTAAAAAGGAGAAAGAAAAAAAAAATAGTTGCTTTTTCCACGATTAGATCACAACACCGTCCGGATAAAATATTGATTTTTCTTTGAAAAAAGAAAGAAAAAAAAAAAAAATAGAAAAAAGTAAAAAACTTCGTCCATTCGAGACAGTCGAAATGTCAACAATGCAAAATATGAGCGTACGTAAACAATGTGTTAAATACAAGGATGGTTATTGAGAGTAAACAAAAAGGAAAAAAAGAAAAATTAGAAAAAAGAAAGAAAAAGAAAATAGTTGCTCTTTCCACGATTAAGCCACGACATCGTCGCTTACATCGAATACGACCTATCCGGCCTATACGCGGATAGGACCGTTTTTGTAAACACTGCGGCGAGCCGTTTACGCCGAAAGGGTTTTAAAAGTAGCCCGGAAATGGCAGGACGGGATGGTAAAACGGAAAGGGTCGATTCGGAACTCGGTATTTACTGGCATTTTCACGTATAGAAGAGGTCCACGAGTACGAATGTTTACGTAGGTATTCGCGCGTAGTTTGCGCATAACGTCGACTTTATGTTGGTGCACGATCGTACGCGAGCATTTGTTTGCCCTGCGTCAGTGTATGTACGTGCGTGCCCCTAATGTGTAAACGTGTTTGCGTAACGCGTACGTATGTGTCTGGGTGGTGCAGGATAGATACATGCACGAGCGAGCCGCACGAAAGCCATCGTCCGATTGCAATGAGTGCGATACAATGAAAACGACGAAATAGTGTCGACTAGTCGACGGTCTGTCGCAAGTTTTATCGCAATTTTCAACGGTGTTCACATTCGATCGATGATTTCCTTTCTCTTGGTTCCATTTTGTCTTCGTGTTACAAACTTACCATCCTTGGACTCGAGTTTTCGATTTGCAGTAAGTAAATTCGAGAAATCGAAACCATGAAAGGTCGACTCTTCACAAGTTCCCTCGCTTGAACTTCCGTAATGAAGAGAATCGGTCTTTCGAGTGCGACAATCGTCGAACTCGAAGATTTTCGAGTGTGTATGCATATAAGATAAAGAGAGAGAGAGAGAAAGAGAGAGAGAGAGAGTATATATATATATATTTGAGTGAATAGTAATAGCAGTAGCTCTCTTCGTCGTAGCCCATGGCAACATTCCTTGTCGGCTTCTCGATTGCTCGAATGAATTCGACTCGAGTTGCGATCGATGAAGCCGTTGCTTGAGACTCGTGATTCGAAGAACTTCCAGAGCCAATAGCATGGGATCGTTCGGAGAACGTTCGATTCACTTCAATCGATCCAATGCGATAGCTCTCGTTCGATTATTAAAATAAAGTTCCCACGAGAATTGTCCAGAGAATGAAGTCGACTTAATTCTCGACTCGGCGAATCGGTCCATTCGCTCAAAGGCTTCGAATATTATCTATAATACATAATGTGTCCTGAAAATGTGTGACCGAATTTTAATGATAATAAAGAAAGAAAAAAAAAAAAAAAGAAAAAAATCATGTTCAAATCATTTTCACGTTTGCTCCAAACTCGTTACATTCTTTTTGTTTCTTCTTCTTCTTTTTTTCCTCTTTCAATTTAAAAACGTATAAATTTTATCTTTGTATCTGGCGCTTCTTGTGATTTTTTTCTTTCTTTTTTTCTTCTCCTCTTCATTTTTTTTTCTTTCTTTTTTTCTTTTTTTTTTTCACGAAACGAATCGTCAGAGAATTATCCATTAATATACGGTAAGAGATCGTAATCTATCATCTTGTCTCGTTTGTCATTGTCTCTCACTTTCTTTTTCCATTGCTATTGTGGAAAAGTAAAATTGTTCAGATAGACGTAAGAGGAAAGAGCGTATCTACGTGATATTTCTGTCATTACACTGAACGGTTGTGGAATTCGCGGGAGTCGTTAACGAACTTCCACTCTATACTCGGTCTCTTCGTTTAGGTAGAATCGTTTATAAAATGAAACGTAAAAGAGAAAAGTGTGTGTGTGTGTGTGTGTGAGAGAGAGAGAGAGAGAGAGAGAGAGAGGGAGAGAGAATCATTCGAGTTATCGCGAGAGTTATCGTTCGAGTCTGACTAGGGAGTCGCTTTACCACTTTGGTTTGAGTCCGACCGATTATCGTTTTATTATATCGGTGCGACATTTGGATTAAGACATTGCTTATCTCGAATATAGATGAATATTTTGTAAGCGTACGATGCTATCTATTAATTACGTTGATGATTACGTTGATGATTATTATTAATTATACATCTATTTCGTTTTATGATTATAATTTATAATAGAAAAAGTTATTGCGATAGCTCTTGTTCGTAACTATATTTAAATGTAATTTTATTGTGTAACTATATTGATATATAACTATACTATATAGTATGTGATATAATAATAAATAAAAATATGAATATATAATAAAAATTTATATATGTATATATATTAAATCAATATAATTAATTATAAGGCTATTGTTATATATTCTTTTTGAATAGATATTTTTACGAATATCGCGAGATTCTCGTTTTATTTCTTTCGCGAAACGTGAACGCATCAAAGCAAATTCGTGCCAGAGAACATGAAGATGGCATAAGTGAAAAGATAACTGTATTTATTAAGTACGTGGATGCTTCACATTATAAAGGAACAATTAAGTGGGAGAATTGAAAGGTTTAATTTATTTTCATCGTATATTATTATACAGAGTTCTCAAGCTGAGCTAATTATCTTTTGTAGTTATTAACGATACGAAAAATTGGGTGATCCTGAAAATTTGGTTAAAAAAGATAATTTCTTTTGTATTATGTTCTCTTTTTGAAATTATTCGAATTATGCATGGAAATATTGCTCGTATCGTTACAAGCGAAAAGATAATTAGATGGCCTATTTTAGGTTTGATATCCAGTGTATAATACATACCTACATATGTTCTTGACTAATAGCGGTTACTGACCATATAACTTCATAAAGCAGCTTCGTACTTGTTTCATTTCCATTATCTCGACTGGAGTTTAATAACTAGTATAATTATTTCTATGCATGTACCGTCGAAATAGAATTCATGTAAAGCAGGAGTTCAAGTTTCTGATCAAAATATCGATCGTATTGAAAAGATTTAAGAATTTAATTAAGAATTGAAAACTCTATCAAACGATTAAAGTTTTTTAAATATTATTCGAAAAAAAAAATATATATATTTATTTATTATATACATATACTTAAAAAAAAGAAAGAAAAAAATCATGTTCAAATTATTTCCACATCCGCTTCAAATTCGTTACACTTTTTTTTCTTTCCTCTTTTTCTTTTTTTTCCACTTTCAATTTAAAAACGTATAAATTTTACGTTTGTATCTGACGTTTCTTGTGATTTTTTTCTTTCCTTTTCCCTTATAATTCCAAGAAAAATCTTTAGATAAAAAGAAACTATATAACATTAACAAATATGTAAAACGATCGGTCAAGTAATCGATTGAATCTTATGCCGAGTAAAGAGAGTAGGTTTCGATTTCTATAATGTATATTTTTTCAGGCTGTAAAGTTTCAGTGGCACGAGTGAACGAGCTGAGTCGAATCCGTCGTGATACAAGACACGATGGAGTGACGTTATGCAAACCGGTTCAGAGATAGCGGTCGTGCAAACAAAAGAGCCGGGACAGGAACGAAACCGCAACTCGGAGCGTTGAAATTTCCCGCTTGTTTCTGCTGGATGGTCCGGTATGCGAGACTAGTGCGAGAAGGTAGCCAACCCCATGATTACATTCCCTGAAGCATCGAGCCGATGTTCCACCGACGACCCCGAAATAATAATATCACTCTACTTGCCTACGGCTGAATTAAATTGGTCATGCGGATATGGCAGAGAACCACTGTCTTCTCTCTCTCTCTCTCTCTTTGTGTGTGTGGAACACTCGAAGGTGGATCAACGATCGTTTGTATCGTATCGATGGGTATAGCCTTTACTTACACAGTAGTCGATTTTCGTTGTTCGGCTCGTTGTTCTCGTGATAACTTAGTGAACCTAACCAGTTGTTCGAATCTTTTGAACTTGTAAAAAGTTGAAGTTTAAAAAGTTCACGTTTCTTACTGAACAAGACCATATTTCGACCACGTTTCGAACGCAGACTTTTCTTAACTAGCCGACGCGAAAATCGAGATCAGTGTGCCTTGCAAGGGAACGAAATACTAAAGGGATATATAAGCTAGGAAGGTAAACGACGGACCGTAGATCTTTCTTTAGATTTAGAAACCTTCTAACAGGTCACGTTCTCTCTCTCTCTCTCTCTCTCTCTCTCTCTCTCCTCTTTCCCTCTCTTTATCGTTGGAATTTCTTCGTAAAATTACATTTCGCACGTAGAGTGCAATGCGCTCGGTAGAGTAGAGGTAAGTATAACGAAGTCACTTTCTAACGTAGGACTCGGAAGTACTCTCTTGCACGAAAGGGTAAACGCACATAGCTACCAAACGGAAAGGAAGTCGACGTCGAACACGAGTCAAGGAGAATCGCGAAGAGAAGCGCAAAGAAAAGCATACGGACGAGATCGTCCTTAAGATCGTCGTTGACATTTCCATAACTTTCAACTGGAGAAACTCCGGGATAGAAACCTTCGTGTCTTGCGGTTACTTTTTAGACTTTCAACCATAAGTATAGCTCGATGATGAAAGCAGAGTCTTCAATGTTTGCCTCGACGCTCCTCGAATTAAGAACTAGATACACATTAAAGAGTAGAATACGTAAGAACGTAGAAAATGGAGATAGGAAAATGTTATCTTCTATTTTTTCCGAGATTTATTTTGATAATAGTATATAATAAACTGGTTAATGAGAAATAAATCGTCTTTGACGTTTCATTTCCATATGCGAGCATTTAACAAACTTTTATATTTTGATTCTAACGTTTTTGATCTTGTTAAGAAGTCGAGACCAGTTAATTGCTGTTAATCTTATACATAAAACAAGGATGTAATTTTATATTTGCGTATCGTTTATATGCATTAATACAGGAAAAACTGAAGAGATATGATTTAGATGAGTGGTACGTATTTTTAAGAAATGGAAAAGGAAAAGAAAATCTCATCAATGGTAATAATAATTTATTAACAACTTAACGAAGAGTTTCTATATTTTATATTTGTAAGTTGTGTTATTAATAAATTAAGGTCAGTATTAAAGAAGTATTATCATAACGATTATGATATTGCTATGCGTTTTAATAAATATAAATATATGGTAATAAATGATAATAAATGATAATAAATAAGAATAAACAAGAGTAATGAAATTTCTTATAATTAAACTTAATAATACAGTTAAAGAAGAAAGTAAAATAAAAATTGAATCTGAATAATTCATAATTGGATCCATGATATCTGTAAACTTGTTATTTAAAAAGGTGTTCTTGAGATGTCCTAAGAAAATTTGCATTTTATGAAATAAAGAGTATACGACAAGATTTAAGTTTATCAAAAACATATTTGTTTCTAATTTTTTCTAACAATTTTAAGAATCCTTAGAGTTTTTTAATCTTCTAATTTTTTATCTTTTTAATTTTCTAATTTTTTAATTTTTTAATTCTTTCCAAGAAATTGATACATTCATTATAATTAATTATATTTTGAAATAAAGTGAATCGAAAATTTAATTTAAACAAATTTTTGATTGATTTATATTATCAGAAAATACATAAAAGTTGATAAAAAGAATATCTTAATATTACAATCTGATTGCACTCTATCGAATATAATATTCATTTTAATTAATAACATGTAGAAATTAGTCAAATAAAAATTTCATTTAAACAATTCTTTATTGATCGATAGTACCAGTAAATGTTTTAATGAACAGAATGCCCTAATATTGAAACCTGATTACATTTTCCCGAATTAATATTTATTTATATGATAATTAATAACATTTAAAAATTAGTCGAATAAAAGATTAATTTAAATGAATCTTTATTGATTTATAGTACCTACAAATATCTAAAAATAGTTTAAAAGAATGCCTTAATAAATAAAAATTCTATTATGAAATACACGATTTAACGATAACTCTACTTTTATATTATTATTATTTTAAGATCAAATCAAATCTCAATCGCGTTTAATATTTCATGGAAAATAAATCAATAGTATCAAGAGATTTATTTATCTAATGGAAAAGTAAAAAAAACCTTCCATATTTCATATAATCGAACGATCTTATATACTCCCGTACAAAAATTTAAATTCGTGTGTATTCAACGATCGATATTAAATCGATAGTGAGACCTATTTCTTATTTTTATACATTTCATTATTTTTATTCAATTATTTTTATACAATCATTCATTATTTTATACATTTCATAAACCGTGTGTATTACGAATAAATTTACATTCCTATGAATGTAATATTCAAATATCCATAATTTGATATATTCCATAACTTCTATTGAATGAATTACATCGAAAATGAGAAGTTCTTAATCTTTAACTTTCCCTAACGTGTCACAAGTAAAGAACATGGCATATATTTAAGTATACTTATTTTACGCCCATCTGTACTTTTACTCTGTGCAATTCGTAAGTTTAGAAAACTCTAATTTGATGACTCTAATAGAATTTGATTTTATAGACAACAAAAAAAAAAGAATTAATGAAAGAAAAAAATATATATATACGTATATTATTTACGAAAGATAAAATTCTGAATGTAATGTAATTTAATCTTTAAGAAATAAAAGGAAATGAAAAATCCTTGATCCTAATTTAAAAAAAAAAATGTTCTTTTCCCTCAACGCGTGGCAAAGGAAAAACTTGGCACACATCCCACTGTAGTATTTGTTTCAGCTTTATGTGCACCTTTATTCGGTACAATTTCAATGGTCCTCACAATTGTCACGTCTTATTCGTTTCGTTACCATGACTTTAATAGAACTTAATTTTATAGAGATAAGAAATATAACTACTTACGAAAGATAAAGGTACGAATTTAATTTAACTTAAAAAGAAAATGAAAAGCGGAAAATATGTATGAGACTCGATTTTAATAATAAAAATGCAAAATGAAAAGGACTCAAAATAGGACCTTGACATACTTCTTTCTATGCTTGTTTTAGTTTCACGTGCATCTTTATTCAATGCAATTTCAGTGTCATATTTTATAAGTTTCGTGATTATAACGTAGAACTTGATTTTATTAGAATAAAATTATGAATTTAATCGAATATTAGAAAAGAAAAAAATGAAAATCGACTTTAATATAGAACTGGATTTTATTAAAATAAAATTATGAATTTGATCGACCTTTAGGTATGAAGAAAGTGAAAAATTTATAACTCGATTTCAATAATAAAATTACATAAAATATGAAATAATCTTGTTCGCGTACGTGTAGAAATGTGGAACCGGAGACGGAATACTATATCGTTTCAATTTTAAAATCAAATAAATCTAAAACCTATCACCATATGAGTATTTTAAATAACGGAATGGTAAAATTAAAATATGACTAAGAGCTATTCTCCAAAAATTTAGCTTTAATTTAGAAAATAATTCAATAGCCTATAGTTGCTCTCTTAAGCCATAGTTTGTATGGGTTTCTTCGACATATAGTATATGTAGTTTCTTTTTCTATATATAACTTCATGTTTTAATTACTGTTATCGAATATGTAACAAGCGTTGCATAAAATATTATGTTATAAAATATTCGTAACGAGCAAGCAACAAAAAGTCTCTGTTTAAGAAAATCTATCGTTCAAAAAAAATCATAATAACAGAATTTACCGTATTAAATCTTAATTAATGGTACAGAATTAGAACCATGGTTTTAATATCCTAAATGATTCTAATATCTTAAAATATGGAAGGAAGTCGAAAATTCTAATGCGATTGTAACGCAGCTCTAAGGCAATCTTAAAAAGAAAAATTCTAAAATCTATGATAGGAAATAATTATTGTTTTTATTATCAAGCAGTATCAATATTGTCGAAACAAAGAGAAGACAAACGTACATTAATTAATATATTGATTGCTGAAAATTCTCAAATAAAAACTGATTAACTCATTTAAGGATTTACGGGTTATAATTCTACAAGTCTTCTTGTTCTTTAGCAATGATTCTACATGACTTTTTTCATTCAAAAATAATGATCTTATTGCGACTTCTTTACTAAAAAAATTCATTGAATATTTAATAATTTTTTATCTTTAATTATAACGTAAAATCCTCGGTGATTTTTACATGCGATCAATCTGATTGTATTTACAAGAAAAATATACAATTTCGCTCTTAATCCAAAACGAATATCCTTTCGATTATACTTTATTAAAATGTTCGTGAATATTATCCATGAATATCAATGTTAAATTGCGAATGATTATAAACTTGTATAAAACAAGAAGAACCTATTCTGACCTAATAATAAATCAAAATATAAGGAATCATTCACAAAATAAATCTCCAAAGAAAAGTTACTGGTGTTCACTCAATGCTCTTCTAATTCTCTAATTAATTATAACCAATCAACCGTGCTTATTCGGACCTTTTATCCTTGACATGATCGAGTGATCCGACGGATTTAAAAACTCACTTACTATTTAAGAAGTTCTACGATAGCTTCAAAACACTTGTCTGCGATTTAGGTCGAAATTGAGGACGATTGATTCATAAGTGGTTGAAAATGACGTAAATCGATATCAAATTCGGTTGAGATCCTCTTCAGTGATGCAGTGATTCTAATACACGATAAATTATTAACAACGAGACAGTCATTGAACTTAATACACCTTACTGTTGTTTAAATGTACGTACAGTTTGTACGATCGTTAGAAATAATTTTTTCAAACGAACACTGCCTCTAACAATTGCATTGAACGCAGTCGATGCAAGTGCACTTGTTATTTAAATCTGCAAAATGCAAACGAACAAATGCTTTTACTGTTTTTGGTTTTTATAAAACGATACGACACTCCATTCCTCTATAATTTCGCTAGTTACGATTGCAATGAACTTTTGGAAAAGAAAAATAATAATAAATTAAAAAATTGTAAAAATTATTAGTATCATTATTATAATAAAAAACCTTTAAGATTATTAAAAAAAAATGTTTCATATAAAACTTTATTTACTTTATATTTGCACGGTGGACGTATGTTTGCATTGTGATTTAAAATGACGAAGAAATAGTTTATTGTACTTTATTAGTTTATTATAATTTATTATTACAATTTAGTATACTTTGTTTATATTATACATCGTTTAAATAATTTTACGATTATCAAGAGCACAAATTATTTAAGTTCAGTTGTATAGACAAACAGAAATTCGACGTTCATTCGTCGGAATGTTAAAGAAAACTAACGCGATAACTGTCCAAAGTCAATCAAAATTTCGTTTTTGTTGATAGTATAAATAGTCATCCATTTTCAGTTCAGAATTTACTTGTATACAAATATTAAATTAAAGTTATTTTATATTTAACGTCTGTCTCGAGATATGCAATGTTTATTCGAATGTACTGTTGTTTGAATATCAGTTAATTTTACTTTGTGTATATTATACATTGTTTAAATAATTCTAAAATAATAGAGACTATATGTTATTTAAGTTTATCTGTATAGACAAAGAGACTTTCGATGTTCACTCATCGGAATGCTAAAGGAAACTAACATGATAACTCTCCAAAGTCAATCAGAAGTTCGTTTTTGTTGACATTATAAGAAGACAACAAACCCCGAGTTGGAGGTTTAAGTTTATTAAAATAGCAAAATGTTTTATTTTATTTTTGTTTTTATTTTTAATGCGTGATACGAGCTATAGAATGTTTCTAACAAATAAAATATTGTTTAAATATTATTTTATTATACTCCGTGTAGATTATACATCGTTTAAATAATTACAAAATTATCAAAAGTATAAATTACTTGAGTTGTTTTCGAATTTTGAAAAACATATTGCCGTATTAAAAGACACTTTATATCTAACAAGTTTTGAAATATTTATAAAGATGTGCTATTGTTTAATTACTTTGTTTAAATAAATGTAGTCAATATAGACATCAAAATAAAAATCGGATAATCGAAATCATAAATTACTCAAATGGAATTAAAATTTTATGCGTATTGAAATATTCACTTAAAGTTATTTTATATCTAACGTGCTTCTCGTGCTTTGAAATATTTATATAAACGTTAGGAAGTTATATTCAGTTTGAATGGTAATTGGTTTAAATGAATTTCAAATAATTGAAATCATAAATTATTTATGCAGAGTTCGGAATTTACGAGTATTGAAATATTACATTAGAGTATTTTGTATTTGACACGTTTTTCGAACTTTGAAATATTTATAACTATGTGTTATTGTTTAAATATTATTTACTTATATTTCTTCTACATCATATATTTGTTTAAACAAACTCATTAATTATTAATATTATTTAGTATTAATTATTTAAACAGAGTTTGAGATATACGCTTTCCGAAATATTAAATTAAAAATTATTTTGTTCACTTCTACTACTTAAGAACTTCTCTCTGATGGCTTCAAATCGAGACTCGTCCTTGATGTAGGTCAAAATTGATGCAGTTTGATCCGTACTAGGTTGAAAATGAGATAAGTAGACATCAAAGGTAAAATCGTTATAGGTTGAGACTATCTTCAATAATGTACTAACTCTAATACACGATAATTAGTTATTAACAACGAGAAAGTCAGTAAAGTTAATACATGGAGGATTACTATTGTTTAAATATAAGTAACAATTTGCGTGATTGTTAAAAATAGTTTTTTTGAACGAACATTGACTCTAACCGACTGCATTGCACGCAGTCAATGGAAATACATTTATTTTTTAAATCGCAAAAATTCGGACGAACAAACACTGTTTCTACTTCTTTTGATCTTTTGATTTTTATTTTATGATGTTTTCAGACAGAAAAATAAAAATCAAATTGTTAGTTCCATTGGTAGAATCAGAACTTGTTGAAAATATTGTAAAAACGTTTAATACAAAACTTTATTTACTGTAAATCTTTATTGATGCTTGTACGATGACTCGAGATAAAGAAGAAATCAAATGTAAGAAACTATTGTTAAGTTTCTTATCGAATTCGATATCGATTCTATTTTGCGATTGTTTGTACTATTGTTTAAATATTAATTTATTATATACTGTGTGCTTTATATATTATTGATAATCATAAAATTTTCAAAAGTATGAATTATTTAAGCGTAACCGTACGAAAAGTGAGAATTTCTATGTTTACTCGTCGTTATGTAAAAGAGTTCGAAATTTAAATATATTAAAATTTTTGATTAATATTATTTTATAATTAACTTGTGTAACGTGGTATGTAATGTTGAGGCAAATTGATTATTAGTTATATATTAGTTTGTTATATTTCATGTAAATTATAAATTGTTTCAATATATCGAAAGTGTAAATTATTATATCGCTGAAGACGTATTTAGTTTATAACATTTTCTTGCAATTATTTAAACTTAAAAATTTTCATCTAACGACTACGCGTATAAGTAAAACTCAATTATTTAATATTAAATATGTAAGGTATTAGTTTCATAATGTTGAAACAATTGTAGGATTGTTGATTTAAATACGAATTATACTCTGCTTTTGTATATACTGTTTATAATATTAAAATTAATATTTTCATATTAAATAATTAAAAAGGTTATATTAAAATATTTGCGTAATGGCTATTTAATGAATTATCTATCTTTTCTTCATATCAATTTTGTAACAAAATTTTATCAATAAGTATATGACGTATATAATATATTTTTCTTCTACATCTTATTTTTATCAATTATTATATATTATTATATTATATATTATTACTATAGTAGGAGTAACAGTGATACAATGATTTATGGTCCGTTAATCCAAACGTAATTCTTGATCATTTTTGATAATCAAGGTTACTCTTTTTCACGATGAAGTTTTGCACAACGAGGCAGTTTTCTCAAATTTTTATTTATATGCATAAATTATGCTCCTCGAAAAGAAAAACGAGAGTTAAACGAAATAAAAAAACGAAATAATATAAAGAAAAAAAAAGAAAACAAGATAAATCTTTTTGGAAAACTCAAGAAACCATTTCTTAGTTTAAACCTATGTTTTTAAAACGAGATCTTGTTCATCAAAATCGATCAAGAATTACATCCGGATTATAAATCGTTATAAAGCCAGGAATGACGAACAAGCCTTGACAAATATCTCGTGTTTTGACGAGAAACTTTTCAATTCCTTTACGATATAAAATAACTCTCATCCTGAAAATCTAAAAACTTATTCAGTCCAGATAGAACTTTTCGAAAGATCTAATAATATACTTTTTTCTTCTTCTTTCTCTATTCCTTTTAATTCCTACGATATAAATATATAAAATTCCATGAAAGATTTGAAAGACCAAATAGGAAAGAAACGACGAGGATGACGTTGACTCAGTTCTCATCGATATCATCCATAGAAGCGTAAGGCGTATACGAGAGTATCTGATGTTAGTGCCATATTCGGTCTGTGTTGCCTTTAGCCGCGAGGATTTGGCACTTTGACGAGTTCTCATCGAGCGAACAGTTTCTACTCGGTTCTCTTCGGTAGTATCTGCTCTTTCTCGATGGATATATAGCCACATCCGAGTTTGTCTACATTCCCTTTCTCCTGTACCCTCTCACGGCGAATGCATTGAAAACGAGGAAATTCCTGAAGCTACGGGAAAGGCCGTGTCTAGCTCGCAGAGGTTGCATCGGCAACGCCAGCGAGAGGATCGAAATCGCATTGCATTGTCCGCGACTCGAGGCCGTCTCTTCTTTTATCGCTTCTCCGCAGCCCTCATTCTCTCTCTCTTTCTCTCTCTCTCTCTCTCTCTCTCTCTCACTCTCTTACTCTCTATCTGCCAGAACCGAAAACGGCGGCACTCTAACAGGCACTCTGCCCTCGAAACGACCCGGTTTACCACGCGAACGCGCGTTCGCTTGCTCGCACTCGCTAGTCGACGGACTAATTGCGATCCTTTTGCCAGACGGACAAGGGAAAACCTACTCCTGTCGTGACCGAGGACCGGACCACCGCGCTCCAACCTCCGGGGAACTAATTTCGAATTGTAGAAGCGGACGGCACGTTCGCCGGTTCCTCTACCT
Organism: Vespula vulgaris; assembly: GCF_905475345.1. Lineage (NCBI taxonomy): Eukaryota > Metazoa > Arthropoda > Insecta > Hymenoptera > Vespidae > Vespula > Vespula vulgaris. The sequence continues at coordinate 4,128,344 of NC_066600.1, read as the reverse complement.
CCTACCCCTACTCCATCTCCAGCTCCCTTTTCAGTAGCTAACCTCGTCGCTTCCTATGTCTCTTCGTCTTTCTCCATCTCTTTTTATCCGACATCGTACTGTGGTTTACCGAGATGACGGGAACGACATCCAGCACGTCGATGTTTCAAAGTTGATCCACTCGAACGTTAGCTAGCTTCGTACGTGTCTTTTTCTCTATGTTCCTTTGCTTTTAAATTCCTCTATTTCTCTCTCTTTCTTTCTTCCTTTCTTCCTTTCTTTCTTTCTTTCTTTCTCTCTCTTTCTATATCCTTTTCTTTTATTTGCGTTTATCACATGTACCTACGCTAACACGGAATAATTTCATTTCGTGTTCAAATTTCGCAAACATAGTTTTAGTAGTTAGACGAGTTTTATGCGAATAAGCTTTTACTTCAGTTTCAAACGACGTTTGAAATATTTTTCTTTTTGAGATTCTCGATCGTAATATTGGTACGTTACTAGATACCGAGTACGTTTAGTTACGTTAGCGATTTGTCGACGAAGTAGAATGAAACCTATTTCCTAGCCTTTATTGTCCGTGTAAATTGAGTTTCCTTCATTTGGACATTTGCCTTGTGTTTCTGCGAATGATTAAAACACGGGATTTCTTTGATCAAAGGATTTTCATCTATCACGCTGACAAGCGAACGCTTTAATTTCGTGAATCTTTTTTATCCAGGATATTTTTATTAATCCTTGATAAATCTCTCATTTTCATTTTTAAAATTCTCATTATGACGAATCATAATTTGATCATTTCTTAATTAGTTATGATGAATTTCTTTCTATATCATATTTTTTGCCTTATAATGGGATTTTCATTATTACATCCTTTCTCGTTCCTTCATTGGATTTTTCGTTAAACTCAGGAAATATCCAACGATCTCGAGTAAATCCAATTTATCGAAGTTAACGTTTATATCTTTGGTCGTTACGAGACTTCGAAAACAATCCTGAGAGATGCATTATTTCAAATAGTTTCTTTGATAACCAGACATCATTTTCTTATATACTCTACGATTTAAAATACTTTACCTTCTCCTGGCCGAAATAACTCCATAACGTATCGTATAAATATTTCTATCGATTTTAAGTAGAAAATTGTATATTACGCAACTTGAAACAATGCGAACTATTACCTGATATAAATAATATGAAACAATATTTTATTTAATACGACAATCTCTATTGAATTCTTATAATTTTATTTTATTGTATTAGCAAATGATATTAATCAAATATTAAAAAAAAATATTTATTAATCAAATATAAAAAAATTAATGAGAATAGTATCAATTAATTAATTCTTTTCTTTTTTTATTTCATCGTAATCTTCTTATCGTTCATTTATAATTTATCGTATAATTTTTGAAATAAGCAAAATCAATCGACGATAATGTCCAAGGACTATCCACGAACTTACGTGGGTATAAGTCGACGTTAAAAATTTTACGATCACGAGTTTGAACGAGAGTCTCGTGAATTTCTACGCGTTGGAAAAGAACGAAAGGGAAGAAAGAATCGATAAGACTTTAACGTTAATACAGCTCTCTTTCGGTACGTCCCGCGAGACGAGCTGAAGGATAGCGGTACGGTCTCTTGTTATACTTAACCTCGCCCTCCCCGAATAAGTAAAAGGAAAGCGACCGCACCTTCGAGATACCTACCGTCTCGTCGACCGAGATTACACGGATAATTGGGGTCTCCATCAAGCCATTCTTTTCTCGGAAACTCGTCGTCCGGCACCTCCCTTCCTTCCAAAATCCTTCTCTCTCTCTCTTCTATGTCTCTCTCTCTCTCTCTCTCTCTTTTCTCTTAGTAGTGCTAACTACGGAGTTCTACGTAGATAGGTACGTGAACTCGAGTACTGGCGAGTTTTCACTCTGAGAAAGTCTGGGAGCTAATTCGCATGTGTAGCGTCGTACTACCGGAGACGGAAAATGGAAGTGCTCCGTGAGTAGTACGCTCGGTAGTGGCGAAGGATATCGTTCTAACAAAACTTTAGCTAGTAGATAAGCATCGAGAGTTTCCTTTTCTCTCCCTTTAACTCGTATTACGAATTAACACGACAACTGTAAAATGGACTTTGTTTTAGAAGCTTAGCTCGGATCTGAGCAATCAACTGTGAATCACCTTTGTCTTATATATTTTCTTTTCTCTTTTTTAAGATTTTATCTATTGTAATGTTTGTTCTTTGTATTCTAAATGGGAGAATAATAGAAATGAATTTTTAGTCCATTCAATTTTTATTCGATTGATATCAATCTTGGTTAATTCTTCAGCCGATTTATATTAAATATGATCTAATTTCTATTAACTCTCTGTTGAGATGTTATGTAGAGAATTAACATAGGTGATCGTAAAATTTTTAACGTCGACTTATACTTATATTAACTTACTGACAAAAGTTAAAAAACGAAGTTATCGTTCGCCAATTTTTATATATTTTTTATCTTCCGGAATATATAGATTGAAATTACAAGTAGTATAACGAGATAATATTTCATACATCATTATGCTATTTTTAGTTTCAACTTTTTTTCAGAAGACAAAGAATATTGAATAAACATGGGCGAACGATTATTTTGTTTCTTAATTTTTGTCAATATGTATGTATGTATGCATATTATCTAAAACAAAATATAATTACACGTTGCTCGTTATAAAGAAAATACTAAAACACTAAGAATTATCGTTAGCTATTGATCTCACGCGACGTTCGCCTTCCTACGACCTGATTGCAACTGCCGTGTTAAATAAAACGAAAAAAAAAAGAACAGAACATAAAGAAAATAGAAACATAATGGTCACATTGCCGTGTTACGATCTATGATTTGTTAGGCACGATCGCAGGAAGTTTCTAATGCATTTCTGACATAGCAATAAGTATAAATAAAAATTATCTTCAAAACCATTTCAGATATGCATTAACAACTTCTTTCAGATATATACGTTTGATATTAAAATTACATTTAAATTTATGTATATGTGTATGTCTTATGTAATCAGTACTTTATTAGAACTTTAGAGATTTTCTTTAATATTTCCCAATAGAATTTATACAACGATTTAAAATAAAAAGAAGAGAAAAGGATATCTATTCGCTATCTTTTAGATATATACCTATATACCTGTCTTTGTCTCAGTGTCTACCCCCTATTCAGAGAAGGGCTCGTTTAGTAAACTTTACTGCTTTCTGACAGTTTCAACATCAATAGAAGGTGCTTCGCGAGTAAGATAAGGGTTGGATTCATCGGAGATATCAAAGACTTTTCCTACCGTGAGAACTCCCTTCGACCATGATTCATCAAGGATTATGAAAGTTGATGGAGCAAAGTAAAGAAGGTCGGTCCAAGACCAGTTTGAAATTTCTCGTGTAGCAAGTAAAAGTCTTAAGAATAACAGGAGGATTCGCAGCTTCTGTTCGTCAATCTCGGATTAGCTTCATCGAGAATGATTCAATAGATAGAAAACGTCATAGTAGACGTTTAGAAACGCTTTTCGTAATATAACGAAGTCTATGTTCGATCGATAGTATTAGTGTATGAGAGTATTACGTACCGGTAGCCATATAACCATTCGCCTTTACGACTACTCGTAAATACGACTGGGAAAAGTAAAGTCGAACTTGTCGGCGAACTTTGCTCGGAAAAATTCTTCGTTGGTTCGGAAAAAGACAGAGAGAGAGAAAGAGAGAGAGAGAGAGAGAGAGAGAGAGAGAAAGAGAGAGAGATGAGATAGTGCAAAGGGTCTTTACGTTGCTAATATCGGCCGATTGTGCGACTTTTTTATCCGGACCACTGGGAGAAACGTCTCTCTGGGTTGCGTGCGAGTTCTGACGAACTATTGTGACTCTTCTTTTCCTTCATCGAAGAGTTTGGGAATAGAGAGAGAGAGAGAGAGATAGAGAGAGAGAAGGGGAGGGGGAAGGAAGAGAGAGGAAGAGAGAGAGAGAGAGAGAGAGAGAGACAACAATAGAACGGTCGATGTTCGAAGATGAAATTTTATTTGAAATTTAATTTCTTCTTCGCACCCAAGCTCAAAGAATTACGACCGATAGCCGATGGTCCCTTCGAGGATCTTCAGTATCGATGACCGATAAGACTTAGATCGAAAAAGGAATCGATGAAGCAACGTGAGATAGGATGGTGCGGATTGGTGAAACGCGAAGTAGTAGGTTGTAACCGAACGAAAATAGTACGAAAAGACGTGGGCTTTCTTCGTTGAAAGAGCGAAAAATGAGGAATCCTTGGGCCGGAGGTGGAGTTATTGAATATCAAAGTTTCAAAATTCCGCAGTGCCAGCAAAGTTCACTCGAAAACATAAGTTATAAGTAAGTTCGGCTGGCTTGGGCGCAGCGAGCTCGGCCGGATGGCTGGCGGTGTCTTTGCTACTGCCACTGCTGGAAGGTTTGTTGGTAAGGAAAAAGAAAAAGAAAGGGAAGGAGAGAGAGAGAGAGAGAGAGAGAGAGAGAGAGAAACGAGAACAGGGTTAGGTCATCGGACTTGGGGTGAAAAAGTAGAAGGACGGAAATGGAAGGACACGACGCGACGCAGTCCGGCGACAAAGTAGAAAGAGAAGGAATGATCCGTCGAGGGGAGAAGATCGTTCGTCTCTCCGCGAGACGGAAGTTAGGCCGAGACTACTACGACTCGAAGACGAAGTTTGGGTAGAGTCCAAGTCGCTAAAAGGAAGAAAATTTCGGAAAATAAGGAGGAGTCGGCGCACGCGAGCCATTCAAGAAATTTAGCGCGCTAGTCGGTATAGCTTGACTCGTCTACGAAGCGGGAGCTCTTTTAAACGAACTAGCGGTCCGGATCCTCTTGAAAATGTCCAGGAAGAAAGAGAGTTACAGAGGAAAGAGGAGGAAGACTTATAGGAGAGGAACGACGTTCTTAAAACGTTCTTTCGTACCCTTCTACAAAAAGAAATAACTTTTAGAAAGAAAAACTTTGTCATTATTATTTGTTATCGTTGCAATAGGTATTTCGTAATTATTTCGATGAATACCTATAGAAACGTAGAAAAAGAAAATTAATTCCCGAGTGAGTGAGTTAGTTGATGCAAGTAAAAAGAACAAAAAAGTCAAGTATTTTTATTGAAAATTTCCATCGTGAATAGAAAGAGAGAAAGAAAGAGAGAGAGAGAGAGAGAGAGAGAGAGAGAGGAAATAAAAAATGGTAGGGAGAAAGAGAGAAACGGGCACCGATAGCGCTCGCGATTTGCGTTATTTACTTTTCATCGTGTATGTTCGCCTACATTCATTCATTCGGTACCGATACCGATCCACCCTGGCGTTATTTCGGAAGAGGATAGCCGGACGGAACGAGAACGGCATGTCCAACGCCGGCAACGGCCAGCTACGCCCCAATGCTTTTCGGAGCTGCCCATAAATTGAATACTAATTGACACGCGCGAGCGTTTCGCCGTTGTATTTCGCGCGTTTAACTTTCATCGCGCGGCCACTGTGTTTAAATGCCGACACATATGTACAAGGATATAAATTTCGGGATAAATACGTACGACAGGCGGTTAATGCGAGTCGAGCCCCCACCCTAATCCACCCTCCTACATCCCACCACCATCACCTCTATCTCGTTCTCCACCTCCTCCTCTTCCTCCTCCTCCTCCTCCTCCTCCTCCTCCTCCTCCTCCTACTCCTCTACCTCCTCTTTACCCCACCTCGCTCTCCCCGCGGCCACGTTACCTTTGCCATCTGAATCAATACCTACTTGTTTACTGGACCGTTGCCAGCGGGATTTCACCAAACCGGTGATCGTCCCATCCTAATTAATTCCACCTTTTGTTACGGCTGTTTCGCAACTTCGATGGTTATTGACGATGGTAGAAAACGTATAGCTTAACCTACCTGAATTCTCTTTCAAGCACGAACGTCGGACTAATTATCAAAGTCCTATATCCCTCTTTCTCTCTCTCTCTTTCGCTATCTCCCTTTAACAATCCTCTCGCCTTCTCGTTTTCATTTTCTCTCTTTTTCTCTCGATTTAATTTTTTGATCGAATACGAACTTGATATTACCAAAGTCCTATTGCTGAATGTTCCCACCGTAGAATGTCTCTACGAAATAACTTTTCTTTCGAGCGATCTCATAAAATTACGCTGTTAGCGAACTGCTGACTTCGGAGTGACTGACGTTGCTTTCGTAATCGAGACGAAAACTTCCACGCAAAAAGTTTTTCGATATTTTTACTTTCCATTCCATTCTCTGGCATCATGGCTATTTTCAATCACCTTATAATATCTGTATATTTAATTGTATTATTGTCAAACAGTACGTTTTGCGAGTTTGTTTTATGTAAATATGGATGATTTTACAGCGTATAAATTCGTTCCCTTTGCGATTCGATCTTAATGCAAGACCTTTCGTTTAACGTTAAGATGACTTTGATATTAAAACTTTCATGCGACGTCTACAACGGTCAGTGTTAATAAACAGGGAAATGAGAACTCGGCTTGTTTCATGGAAAGATTCACGCCGGATGAGTTTGAGGAAACATCGACGTGGAAAATTGGATATAAATTGAAGTTGGATGGTAGGAAGACCTAACTATTTATTTCGAAGATGTAGTTAATTCAACTTTTTATATGTTGCATCTTGTGTTTCCAGGAATATTCTTTTTGATGAATTTAAACCCTTTTGAACTTGTAATAACTTGAATCCAGAACATCGGCTATTTCTTTGTACACAATATAAAAAGGAAATTAAAATTTCACAAGATCTAGACACGTATCTTCGCTCTAACGTATTATTATTTGGAAATAAGTAATTAAAACGGACAATTGCATGGGATTAAACGAAAACGAAAATCCAAAATTTAATATCTCAAACGAATATAAAAAATATTTATTTAATTAATAAATAAATTTAATAATTAAAAATGAATTAAATATTTTTTCAAAAGGTATAACATATTTTTATTTAAAATAAATAAAATATTTTATTTAAGATAATATAACGTATTTTTATTTGAAATAAAGAATATGTTATATTATTTTTTTCTATAGAAAAGAAATCTTGATATCGATAGATATTAAAAGATATAAGAAATTCTTTCGGCCTTTAATCTTTATCACGATTGCGATGTACAACGTTGTGTCGGCATATGTTCCATCAGTATAAAAACAAATAAATCATCAAATATCGATGGAAACACTTCGACGGAATTCAAAGTATCGTGGAATTTAACGACTAACCGCAAATATCGGTTTCTGTCATCGGACGCCGGAATTACTCTATCGAACCGTAAAAAACAGGTTGACGGGCGTATCTACCGGTAACGAATTTGTCATGTCGCTTCCGCTTTACGAAACGAATCACTCGGCATTTCTTTTCTGTCCTATACGTCTATTTACCCTTTGCAACAGCGATAACGTATTGTGGTTACTGTGTTGGTTAATTAAATGGCCTCGCCGCATGTACGAAATTGAGCTCTTTTATTCATCCATCATCGACGAGATGATAATAATAATTAAAAAAAAATATATATATATACTTCTATATAAAATTCGTTATAAAAATAATAACACATAAATATGAATGCCATCGCGAGATTGAAAAATTTATCATAACACTATTTTCTCTGATACGTTACATCAATCTTCGAACGTAGGAAAGAACTCATATGTCTAAGAAAAGATTTCTAAGAAAAGAAAAATAATAACAATTAATGAAAAAGATTCAGGTTCGTTGATAAAGACGTGCGGGCGTTTGTTTTAGCCGTTCCATTAGCGCTAATCAAGAGAAAAGAAAGGAAGGACGGAAGAACACAATGTTTTAGAGTTATATCTTGCCTTGCCCAGGGCAATACCTAAAGGAGACGTTGACCAATAAAGACCTTAAAACTCATTAGAACTCGTGATTAAATTTTTTTTTCTCTCTTCCTTTTCTTTCCTTTTCTTTTCTAATCATGTATAAGAAACCGTCCCTGCGATTACAAGTACAAATCTTTAACAGCTGGTATTCGAATTTATACGACTTCCTTTTCTCGAAGATGTTATAGGTCATTCTTATTACTCGTAAAACTAATAAATCGTTGGAACTAGACGAAGAAAGCTTGAACGGCCTCTTGGCCATTTCAGTCACGCGACTTAATTGCGTCGCGGAAGAGGGCCACTTTATCGTCGCAACTCGTATTTTCCGTTCTCGAAGTCAGCGATTTCCATTACATTTACCACGAGCAAGAACTTGGAACGTACTGCCGTTACTTACGTTAGGTTACTCATGGCCGAGTGTGCGAGATCTCGAATAATCTCGAATAATCGAGAGAGAGTATTAACCCATTATAGGCGATTGCTCGTGCGAACTTGCACCGATTTTCGTTTAAAAAACGATCGATCGGAATTCTATCCTTTTGTTCCTGTCTAACATATACGCTCGAACGAATCGGTTAGAAATCGATAAAGTAACTCTCGAAAGACGAACGATCTCGTAGACGCGAAAAGAGAAACGATATGGACGAAGGAAACGATAGATCGATACAGTCTTTCATTGAGATCCTCCCATTGCTCTCTCTTCGAGCGTACGGGCCAGCTAAAGTTTTTGACTCGAAACGGATGAACGCGCCAATGCTATCGATACGTCGACGCGCACGAATCTCTTGTGCATGCAAAGGTCCTGCGAATCACTCACACAAATGCACATATACACGCACACATACACACAAAAGCATGTACACGTATACATATACACGCAAACAGACGCATACGTATCAACGAGAGCATCGAACGCGCCTCTCTGTCTACGAAGCCTGAACGTTGGAACCTTCGTGAATTACGAGTTTTACATTGACGTGGATATCGGCTATTTCCGGTCGACCGACAACGTCCAAATCGCGATACGTGATTCTCTCTTCTCTGATTGTATGTGTGTGTACGTCTTTCTCTCTCTCTCTCTCTTTCTCTCTTTGTCTCTCTTTGTGGCTCTCTGAACTAGCCAATAGACAGTTTGGATGCTCGTCTGCGAGAATACCATCTACAAAATCCTATTAGTTTCCTAAGCGAGTCTGAATTTCAAATAAATATAATTGCAGTATTTAGAGTACTTGAATATAATTTGAGAGATCACTTATTGTTATTCCGTTGGTATTATCTAATAAAATATTTCGAATATTATAGATAAGATAGAGGTACGAATGAAAGATATACTTTTAAAATATTGTACGTTCATTTTCTAAAAGTTTTTTTTTTTTTAATAATAGTTGCATTCCATTTCGATATGATCTTTTTGCTAGATTTCTACTTTACGTTTAATATTTATCATATAACCATGAATATAAGTAAATGAAAACGTAAGAAAGTTCGGACGAAATAATAATAAACGTATTAATATCTTAATTATCGTAAATTAATAAAAAAATGAAGTTTTATTTACTTATAAAATTAATACGTTGGTACTAATATACGATAATACAAATATAAAATAATATAAACAATTATACGTCGGTACCTTATGGATATTCAATAAATTCTATGCAAAAATGCCCAACTGTGTCAAAATCAATTCGATAAACTTCAAGATTATTTTATAATCAGAGAATTCGACGTTTCTAAATACACACACACATATTGAAATTTTACGCGTAACCATAACTTTGATCTTTTAGATTTTGCTAGCAGAAGTAATACAAATTTCATTATGCAACGTATTATGCGGTTCATCGAAAGATGTACGGGAAGTTTCTCGATGAAAACAGTGTAACAGTCATTATCGACGATCGTAAAATAGTGACCTCAATGGGCGACCATCGTCGTTGTCGTTGGCTTCTAGTGTAACCGAGCAGTTCCGAATATTATATAATAGCTACGTCTAATGGGCAAATATAAATAAGGGATAATAGATATTCATGATGCTGACGGTCGACGGTGGCCGGTTTTATCACGCGCTAGATGAAGTGTATATATCAAAAATTTACGCGAGCGCTTGATGCAATCTATACCGTGCACGTTGAATATTCATGTAACACAATATGGAGATGGATGTGCTCTCGTAAAATAGGTAAAATAGATAATATTCCGCTTGATATCGTATCAACTGGCCGATTCAAATTGTCTTTCTAATGAAAATACGCTTCGAACGATTACCACGCCGGTACTTTACGTGAGTCACGACCTTGCCTACAATTTTCATCATGGTCGTTCTCTTTAATATATAGTATGAAAAAAGACAGAGAGGGAGAGAGTGAGAGAGAGAGAGAGAGAGAGAGAGAGAGAGAGAGAGGGAGAGAAATAATTACGATGTCGCAGGACTACGAAAACATTTTCGCTGGGAAAAAGAAGCCACGTTAAGGCAATTAATTTTCGGTTCTTTTGACCTCCGAGAAGTGGGAAAGGAAGAGAGAAAGAGATGGAGAGAGAGAGACAGAGAGAGAGAGAGAGAGAAAGAGAGAGAGAAGTAAAGAAAGAAGAGGTCGATGAAAATGAAGAAAATGAAGGGAATGAAGGAGACACTCGTAGAAGAAACTGGACTTTTGGGCTTATATTGGTTAAATCACCCTTCCACTTAACTTTCCTCTTTACTTTTTCCTTTTCTTTTTTCTTTTTTCTTTTTTTTTTTCTTATTCTTCGGAACCCTCGAAACAAAGTCTCGAACGACGAAGTAAGAAGTTGGATGAATCGTTTCTTTTCTGCCTTTTCCCCTAAAATGTCAACCTGTTCACACTCCTTCCTCGATTCTTCCGTTTTAATGGTAGTACCGTACCATAGATCTCGCTTCCTATCCTGATCGATTATTACGATTGGAAAAATATAATTTCAAAGAGGATTATTGTAATGTTATCGATATAGAATTCATAGAATAGAAATTAGAGGATATGGATGATACATTGGGATAGTTGAAAGTAACGTTACGTTATTATTAACTAATATCATGGTCGAGTAATGGATAAATTTATTTGATAATTCAAAAATTCGAATTGACTGGAAGTTACACTCTTCTCATTTCAGTTGAATTTTCTATACCGAGAACTTGAAGAATCGTTAAAACTTCTCAAGATCGACGCTCCGAAGTCAATGATGAAACTTCTCCAAGAAATTTTTCTGTACTTTAATCTGCGAAGTTTACGTCATAAGACATAGGTATATGCATTAAGTAAAAAGTTATGGATTGACCGGGAAAGAGAAGGAAAGAAAAATGATGGCCTCCTTTCGAAGTACGTTAGACACGAAAATGCTTTTTAAAGAATGTGATCCATTTTTTTCCAAGCTTACTCTCTCTCTCTCTCTCTCTCTCTCTCTCTCTCTCTTTCTCTCTCTCTTTCTTCTTTTTTCTCCCTCTCTTTCTTTCTCTCTCTCTTTCTGCCTGGATAAGCTAAGTAATTATAGAGAAGTTCATTGGATGGATTAAACCGGTGCGGGGGTTTCGATTCGTTCAATTCCTTCGTGGAATTCAATAGTATAGAAAGCGTTCGTTTTACGTAGTTATTTACGCATAGCTTTGCATTTCGTAAAGTGCTTCGATTGAAAAATTCAAACAGAGAGGATTCGGTCGTTCGATATATCGATCGAGTTATCTATTTATTCGTCCATCTATTTTTCTATGTACTTATTCAGCAGCTCCGACAATTTTTTGTGTTACTGGTTCTCCGCCAACTGGAAAGTCATTACTGTCCAGGAATGTGCACCGACATAGTTTCGTTAAACACGATAGGTCATCCATGTATGTATGTAACAGCTTAAAAACTCGTCGTATAATCGTGCGCAAAACCCACACAAAAAGCCTTGAGCTTACGTACGTCGGAAAGCTAGGATTTTTCTCTCTGAATTCGTCGAAATGTAACGAGGTCAAAACTCGTTATTATGTTACGTCCTTAAATCTCGACATAAAGTTTTCTTACATTCAAAATGCACTATAGATCCGATTATTGTTAATAATATTAAAAACGGGTTACAATCGATGTTACGAGAATGTCTTTCACTTTGTAATAATTTAAAATGGTGTCACGTTTGATCACTTTGTTTTATCTTTTTTTTTTTTTTTTATTTAATCTCACTATCGCTAATCTTGCATAATTATGTACAAAATTTAAATTGCAATATTTTGACATTGTAAATATGATTCAGTTAAGAAGTCTCACGCAAATATTCATAAGGTACATATATATTATTCATGTTACGTTAATAATGCATAAATATTATCAATGTTACATTTAAAATATCAATTAAATAAAAATAAATAATATCATTAATAAAATGTAATCCTACAAATAATCTTAGCAATTCTAATTTGCTAATATAATGATAAGTCATCTTTCATTATATTTTTAAGGATCAACAGGTTCGCGTTAAAATTTCATTTTATTTCCGTTTTATTAATTATTAGATAACTTATTTATTTTTATTTTCGCAAATCGGCTGTTTGTATTATTCATTATTAGCGGTTACGTATTTAAAATATTAATTTTATCTTTTGATATTATGTTTATACTATACGAATTCAATGAAATGATTAACATTTTGATTAAACTTATTACATTTGTACAATTTAATCTACTTACTTAAATGAGAAGAAATAAAATAGAAAATCATTAATAAATAGAAGTGAGTTTTTCGTTGAATCGATAACGAGCTATATACTTATACTATATAAATACACATACACACACACACACACACACACACACACACATACACATATATATATATATATTTTTACTTCGCCTTCTTCCCTCTCTTTAGCTCATTACAAGCTCCGATAGCACGAACCATGCAGTTCAATGAAACGTACAGGAAACGGAAATGAGTGTGAAGGATGGAAGAAAGAAAGCGAGAAAGACCGTAGTCGTAGTCCAACGATGGTATCCCGCTTTTAAGTCTCGAGGTGCTGATGTCGCGCTGCACTCAGATTTATTGGCTTCCTGAATCATGCCGACGTGACTGTCGAAGGCAGCCTAATTGATTTTCTTCCTGCCAGCGTTCTTAAAGTTGAGAATTTTACGGCTCGTCGAAGCTCCAGGACGTTTTCGTTCGGAGCTTCACGTTCGACACGCCTTTCGCGAATACGTCGTAACCGTTTTTTTTTGCTAAAGTCTCAAGCTGTCTCTTTTCTTCCATAACGTGACTAAAAAGATTCATCCAAAACGTCTATCATCTACGACAAGCTCGATTTACGAGCTTGACTTGGCTTTCTCACCGAAGTGACAAGATTTCTTCGTTTAAAATTAATGACTTGTCTTTTGAAAACTCCAAGAAATTTTGATTATGCGATTGTTATTACAAAACGAGATAATAACTATTGAGTTAATTCATAAATTAGTGTCGTTATAAGTAACGACTTTATTACAATAAAATTCTACTTGATTAAGAATCGAACTAGCGACTATCAAAAATAAGAAAATTAACGACATTAATTATAAAGTATTATATTTATAATAAGTAATATAAATTCGTTAATTATAAGAAGATTTATTCATAAATCTAAATCCCTGAAAGTTATGAAAAATTATAAAACAAATTTCCCTAATAAATAAACATCGTATTTATCTGATATGTATGTATGTATGTATGTACGTATGTAAATGCCGTATTATTTTATTAAAATCTGAACTTACAACGACTCTTATGAATTAACTAAGTACATACATGCGTGTTTCGAAGACTACACTGGATGAAGTGCTGGTACCGAAAATCCAGGTGATTAACGTTCACGCGTGCGCATAGCGGCTAACGTACACCATGACACGTTATAATAGTGATCGTCGTCGTTGAGATGGTAACTATACATGGCAACTGTACGGACATTCTATATATATGTACCTATATACATACATGAGCTTTTGACGCGCACCGGTGTAAGCACGAGCACCGATGGGTAATCGATTTTCATTATTGGACGTCGCTCGCGTAACACAGAATTTCAACGGAACCCAGTCCCAACCTGGGTCTCGTGCGAGGTAACAGAATGAGAGAATGAGAGAGAGAGAGAGAGAGAGAGAGGGAGAGAGAGAGATAGATAGAGAAAGAGAGAGAGAGAGAGAGAGAAAGGACACAGAAAGCTCATCGTTGCAGTGCGGATCGTCCTTGTTCGCTTCGATGATACATCGAACGACGATATGGTAAATAATTATACGCCATCTACTTTTCTCTCTTTCCAGCTTCACTCTTCTTCCTAAGTGCATACATATCATAGCGGAATACATTGGGCCATTAAAAAAAAAAAGTTCTCCTCTCGTTCGGTTTATTTCCACCGTAAAAAATTTCGAGTACGTATGCAGAAACGTTTGAAAAAATAAAATAAAACGAAACAAAACAAAACGAAAAAATACGAAAAAGGAAAAACAAAACGGAAGGAAAATAAACGGGCTATCTTTTTAAAAAAAATGCGAAATTTGCGCAATGATTTCCTCCTGTGTTTTTCGTTCTTTTTTTTTTTCTTTTTTCTTCAATCTTTCCTCTCTTCTTCTTCTTCTTCTTCTCTCTCTCTCTCCTTTTTTCTTTTTTTTTCTTTTTTCAAATCAAACCAATCGTATGTTTTCTTTTCCTAATTAAACTGATTTTCATTTCCCTTACCTAACGAGTTTTTTGATTCGATCAGAGCTCCACCGAAATGATTTTCCTTGCGATCGCGATAAAAAAAGAAAGAAAAAAAAAAATTGTCCAACAATAGAAAGCGGTGGCGGATTTTAAACTTACCGATCGTCCCTGATATTGGCTACAAGCCGCGAGTATATAGATCCGTATCTTCTGATACTGATATTAATCTTTTGCGGTCGCATTCTCATATATCCGAGAGAAGAGATCTCTCCTATCTAAATGTAAAATACCGCAAATAGTTAATAGACCGTAACAATCGAGATTGCGATTGATCGCTCGGAAAATTGCTCGCATTTCTCCCATTCCTTTGTCCTTAATGGGCTTGCAATCTCTGTAACGATAAAAAGAAAAAAAAGAGAGAGAGAGAGAGAGAGAGAGAGAGAGAGAGAGAGAAAATAAAAAAAAAGGAAGAAAGGAAGCCTCGCTTTATTATCGATAGGAAAAACAGATTGATTTATGATGACCGCGAAACGATATCACATTGAATAGCAACTAACAACGACATCAGAACGAGTTTAACGAGAAATGATCCTGTTTTAGTGACGCATTCGTTAACGAACCACGATCCTTTGTTAAAACGAATTAAAAAGTAGAACGAGAGAGGTTATTAAAAAAATGTCTCTTTCTATCATCGAAGAATATACTCCAATCAAGTCGTGGAATATCGAAAATTGACCGAGTTTTTGCTTCCAGTTGGCGCGTCTTCCGTTATTTTGCGACGTTTCTCGAGCGAAAAGAGATTCGATTAAGCAACGATTGATGCGCGAATCGTTTTCGAGGGTTTCCCTTAAAGCTGATATATCAACCTTTGTTATTCTCAACGAGAATAGAAAGCGATCTTGTATATAACTTTCATGGTTGTTTCGAACGTAACGGTACAGACTTTTCAACTATATCTTACTGTATGTATACGTATATGTATACGTAAAGGAAAAGCGTTTTAAACTTACTTCGTGAATCTTACTTCTCGAAGCTACTCCACTTTTCACGATTGTTGTCCGATCCTTTGGTTCCGATCGGAAAGGACTCGAATTGACAATCGAAAAGATTTTGCATAAGTCGACATATTCATCTAATACTTTTCATAACTTTTTTAATAAGGTAAATAAGAAATACGACAAAATTCGTCGTTATGTTAATTATTCAATTAAACTTCGTTTATCTCTTTTGAAAAATTTTTACGTATGTACATCTATATGATCTTCGAGATATCAGAAAGAATATTTTATAAAAGCTTCTTACATATACATTTTTAATTTTTCTTTTTTTCGAATAAACGTTTGTTATAACGGTAATCTAAAAGAATATTTTTAAGAAATTTTGCACAAATTTACTAACAATTTCATGGTATTCGATCAAATGTTTAATGTCAGCCAAAAATTGTGATATAGTTTTAATCGAGTAATTCCTATCCCATCTTTGAATAAATTATTTCAAATAACTAGAGCACACCCTTTTGTATCTTGATTCTTTCGATATTCTCTCGATGTTTCTAGCTTACGTTACATACGTTTCCGTTAAATTTGTAACGCGTCCTCTACAATGCGTTCTATTTCTCTGTCTGTCTGTCTGTCTCTCTCTCTCTCTCTCTCTCTCTCTCTCTCTCTCTCTCTTTCACGTACACAACAAGGACAAATATCATGGCTTGAGAGAAAGCGAGGATGGAAACCGGAGTGCGGATATCCGGAGTCCGTGAGGAGGACCGGATACGGCTCACTCGTCTTTTATGATCCGACGACGGAAAAAAGGAACAAAAAACCAACAACAACAACAACAACAACAACAACAGCAACAAACAACAGTATATACATACCGTATACACGCTGTTTGCGAATCGACGTCGCGTTTCCAGTCGTCGGAAGCACCGCAAAACACGAAGAGAATGCATGTTCTACGTATACGTTGCTCGTCCTGTACCAAATTGCACGTTACTGCAACGAAAAAGCTCGTGCATCAACACCCGTCTGGATGATTACGCTCGATCGTTTGTATTCTCTTTTGTTTGGAGCATATTTTTTTATCGGTGGTTATTAATACTCTCTTTGTTCGCTTCTTCGATGAATTTTTATTAAACGTACTCGACTCATTCTACTTTTTCATGCGTACGAATACTAGATGTAAGCTTCCAAAAACTGCCGATGCGAATTAATTTATCTTTCTCTCTCTCTCTCTCTTTTTTATAACCGTACGTTGGGTCAAAAAAGATCCCATGTGATGTGGTTTATACGATATCTCTATCTATCTATCTATCTTTCTCTCTTTTCGATTCTTTTACATACGATTAGTGAAAGGATCGACTACAATTTCGATATAGGCACGTAAAAAGGATGCCTTCCGTCATTTTCCAAGTTATTCGATCAAAAGGAGATACATATACATACCTACGTGTTCTATAAGTTTCGTCTATTGTGCGTTCACTCATTGTGACGATATATTATGATCCGCGTATCTTACGAGGTTTCCTGAAGACGTTCCATTTCTATGTTTCTCTCCTCCTCTTCTCTAGCTTTGAAAAGAGTAATTTCCTCCATAGATCGCGCATGCGTAACATCTAACCATTTACTTCAACATTATCTCAAAGATTTTACATGCTCGTTTAACTCTTAATGACTTCAGTCAATAGAATTCTCTTTTATTTTTCGAGTACCTACAGGGAGACTATTTTTACATATGATGAATCTAAAAAGATCGAGAGTTACTTCACTTTCAAAGAGATTCTTCTTTCCATCTTAAGGCAGCTCTCAACTGGACAACTTTTACGCTGTTCTCTTACTTAAATTGACTTACATAATGCAACAATGGATTCGTGAAGATCCAGAGTGAGATGGTGTATACCTACGAATGAATGTGAGAGACAGAGAGAAAGAGAAAGACAGATAGAGAGACAGAGACAAAGATAGAGAAAGAGAGAGAGAGAGAGAGAGAGAGTACCGTCAATGTAAAGCTCTTGTTAGTTCCAACTCGGCTGCGTTCAATTGTCTTTAATCCACCCCAACCGTCTCTGCCATTTGTCTTTCTCTACTCCACATCGTTGCTCTCTATGTTCGTAAGACGAGCTAACAGATAGACTGCGAAACTCCTTTCGGAAATAAGCACAACGCCTTTGGTAACACCGGGAACATCGAAATTCTTTAGTTATCCATCATCCTCCGGTGGCAAGAAATCGCTTTAAGATTCGTCGAGCTTGTCCAAAAAGCTTCGTGCTTACGGAAGAAGTGTGAAAGGCGTTCCTATTCTTTTTCTTCTTCTACTTCTTCTTCGTCATCTTCGAATCGATCCGAAGGAATATAAAACAGGATCGTGCTTCTCCTTCCTCTTATACTTCTTCTCCGAGATATAGATCGAGAGAGAAAGAGAATGAAAGAGCGAGAAAGAAAGAGAACGAATCGAAGAAGGGGAAGGTCAGCTTCGAGGAAAATTTCGCAGCATTCGTGCGATCATCCAGTGAAAAAGGCACGTCGATATTATGCACGGGCATCTCGAAGAATCGGCCATTTGTACGTGAAGATGCGTCTGGGAATATTGTTCCCGAATGTATGTATGTATTGGTAGGGCAATGCATACGTCTCTCTGGATCCTCATTTCCCGTGGATGCGCGTTACATTATTCCGAGATGCTTTTCATTGTTACTGGCAGAGTGCCGAGGGTAGGTAATGGCCGAAGATCGGCTGCCCGGGGACTCGCATAGTTTGTGCTTTTATCTTTCCTTTCCTTTCCTTTCCTTTCCTTCTTTCTCTCTCTCTCTCTCTCTCTATCTCTCCTTTTTTTCTTTCTTTTTCTCTCTTTCTCTCTCTTTTTCTCCACACTTTCGGTAAAGGCTATTATTAGCTTCTGCGTGGAAATTCTCGTCCGTTAGAAAACTCTGTTTTTCCTTTTACTTAGTGATCAAAACTGATTTCTTACTTCGCGTCCTCGAAAAGTAAATTATTTTCTAGACGTTGATAGAACAACCATTATACTATATTCTAGACGTTGTTAGGATAATTAACTTGGCAGTTTCCATTGGGAGCTTTTCCCTGGACGGTCGCGCTAAGTTAAGTTCTTAATTGTCCGTTTAACGAAACGAGTAATTAAAGGTCGAACGTTGTAGTTACATACAAAATACGAACCGTTCGATACTAATTGTCGAGATATGCGAAAAGAAAGAAACACGTAGAGAGAACGAGAGAGAGAGAGAGAGAGAAAGAGAGAGAAACAGCAGACAGACAGACAGACAGACAGACAGAGATTTTTTTCATTTTTACCTACAGTGTCTACTATGATTTGTTTCTCTCGTTTTTCCCGAGAGAACGAGAAGAGCTTGAAATAATACGTTCCGGAAGTTCACAGTCCTACGTAGTTGTTCTACTTGAGACGACTCGAAAGATCGTTAAGCATTAACCCGGAACAATTATCTTCGTTGGAAGTTGTCGTATTTCGGTGGGTGCTTGCTTCTTAGGAAGAAGATAGAGAGGGAGAAGGAGAGAGAATGAGGGTGGGGGTGGGAAGAGGTCGTGAAGCTTTCTAATATACACCTAACGAGATGACGAATTAGAAGCTGTCCTTAGCTTCATTCTCATCTCTGGATAGAGATGAGACGAAAAGGCAAGACAAACAAACGTGCTCGACGTTAATCCGACCAATCGTCTCCCTTGAGAATGAAACAGTAGAAGGCGAAAATTCGAACTGGGACGGTGTAACTGTCATCTCGTATTTATTTAACCCAGATTCAACAGACACTGACAATGTATATTTATATAGGTACTATCTACTTGTACGACCCATCGTGTACGTCACACGCTATGTTATCTATCTCTCTTCTCTCTCTTTCTCTATCTCTCTTTTTCTCCCTTTCGAAAATTTTAGTAGGACACTCTTCAATGACGCAACTTTTGGATTTTCCTCAGAAAAAGCGGAAAAGCATTGTACGTCAATGCTCGGACATTTTCTGTCATATAACCAACCATTCCTTTCGATTATGACTATCTACAACGAGCATGCCTCTTTTGTCAACGATTTCGAAACTTCCAACGAACGTTCGGAAGTAGGAAGCAAAAAAAAAAAAAAAAGAAAAAGGAAAAGAAAAAAAAATGAAAGGAAGGAAGAGAGACGACAGTGTCCATCATTCCTCAGACGTTACGTATCTCTCCCAAACGAGCACTCTACGTCTACGAAAACTCTCTTTTCCTCGCATCCTCGTGAATCTATAGAGAAAGAAAGAGAGAGAGAGAAAGATAGGAGAGGGGGATTGGTAGAGGAAGTTTTCTCACAAAAAAGTGCGCGCATAGACTTTCTGCATCGGAGCGAATCGGTACTCCGAAACCGAGGGAACTCGCACTTCTTTTTCGCAACGTGGTAGACGGAGTAAATCGCTGCTCGGAGGTTTTGCAGTAAGCGTACGTTGTGAAACTACTTTAAATTTGGCAGAAAGCGGAGTCTCGAAAAGGAACTTCCAAGACCGCGAAAACTTAGGAACAAAGCTTATTGCGAGTCTTCTTCTTCTTCGAAGGGAAAGAGAAAGAGAAAGGAAAGAGAGAGAGAGAGAGAGAGAGAGAGAGAGAGAGAGAGAGAGAGAGAGAGATGGGAAGGAGATGAATCTCCTTTGTGCCGACGCAGCCCTTCTTTCACGCTAGAAACATAATTTGATATAATAAACGTTCTTTTTCGTCGTGTCTCTCGTACAAATATGTATCCGTGTATGGTCCGTATGTATGCGTCGTCACTTTCTTAGAACATCTCGCGAAAAAAGAATGTCCCTTTGATCGTACATGGGTGAAAGCCTCTCTAGAAAATATTTCTAACTTCCGCTTGGCTCTCGGAAACGCCATATTCGTTGAAAAATAATGTATCGTACGGAGAACAAGTAGCCCGCTCTTCTGGCTTCGAGCTCTATAATGTCTCGAAGAATTTTCTATCGTGCAGCGAAGTAAGCCTGTCCGTTTGCCTTCCATTTCTCTCTCTCTCTCTCTCTCTCTCTCTCTTATTCTCTCTTTCTTTTTCTTTCTTTCTCTCGATTTCGAGTAGAGAAACTTAGAAAATAGTGCGACGTTTCGGAAGCAATCATCCGTTTCCGCCTTCGGACGGCGCTGATAGGATCGAACTTCTTACTGGTTCTTTCGAGTATCGCGCAAAAATGGATGCGGGCCAAGGGATGTCTCCGTCTTTCTCCGGAATTATATCTCGATCTTTGAGAGTCTTATTCTCTAACGATTGTTATTAATCTAGAATCCTGTCGAACTGCTAGAAAAAGAGGCAACGATATTTCAGAAGAAGAAAGAGACATTTATACGAGTATTTCGCGTTGGAAGGAGTGGATAGAAAAAAATTTTAAAGTTAGTAGGAATAATCGAGGAACCATGGTGAGCTATTCGTGTAACAGGTAACTTCCATTTACTAGTTTACTACGAGTCGAAGTCGTTTATAATTTATTGACGTCGATAGTAGTCTGATGTCTTTGTATATGTGTGTGTATGTGTATGTGTGTGTGTTTGTATATGATAGTCAGTTTCGTGGTTCCTCTTCCTCCTTCTCTTGTCCTCTTCATCCTTCTCTTCGTATACCATACGTGGTCTTTTCTAGCCGTCGTTACTACACGATGCGGTAGTAATATGGCACACACATAAATTGAGACCGTACTTGAACCCTTCGACTGCAAATGTTACGAGCATGAGGCAAGTAAGGTTACGGTTGGAGGGTGAGAGGATCGACGAAACACATAGCTAGTCTCGCGTACGCGCCTCGTAAGTTCCCTTACCCTTAAGTGGACCAAGTCGACCCATTATCTCGGTTTACGTTGGGTCTTTTATGGCACAATATAGAAACTCTCGCGAGACATAACAGAAACCGCACTGGACTCGCTAATTGTCACTGCAGAACTCTATTTCCTTGGACTCGCTAGCTACTCACTGACGTACCTTCCTTATTCGTTCAACCTTAGGTAATATTGGCCAACTGTGGTTACTGAGTTTATAAAGACGAAGGATCAAATTAAACTAAACTAATTCTCTTCTCTTTATGAATTCTTATATTTTATAGCATATCTAGTATACGAAGAGAGATTGACAAGTGATGTATTTAAATGATATCGAAACGATAAATATATTTGATAAATAACAGTTTACAACTTTGTCATTATCGCACAAGTAAGTAGATCGTTCTCTATTACTTTTTAACAAAAAAAATATATATATATATATGCGTGTGTTAATAGTAGAAAATATTAACAATAATTTGTTACACTCGTTTATACTATTCTACTATATTCAAATTTAACGATTCATTTTGAAAATTGTAATCGTAAAATCTACAATTTTTCAAATATTACCTTCCTTTTCGATTGATGAAAAATTGAACCCGATGTTCTCTAGTTTTACATCGATGGATACGAGCCAACCAGGTTACTTCCGATACGCACGCTTCGTATATACATATATTCCGATATGTGGAAAAAGCAATAGCACGTCCTGCAACTATAAATTAATGACTCGCTTTCATCCGTATTGCGTTTCGCCAGTCCAAAACTGGCAAACCTACACAGAACATTCTCGTTTGGAGACGTACGCGTAACAATTATATGCGCACCTGCAACACTCAACCAATTCCACGATGTATTTTGTAATATAACGTTGCCACACGACTAATATATTATCGTAGTCAGTCAATCCCCTTTTCAATCGACGCTCTATTATTCGGCCGCTTAATTAACATAACATCGTACGTTTTCTTCGTACGTTTGCGTACTCGCGAACGGCCGTTATCGAACGATCGAATAATTTAACAATAACAGAACGTATTGCCTGCAATTCGTTATTTATATTTCATTTTCCAATCGTTATTACTAACTCTTTGCAAAGATTTTTCATTTCTCCAAAATTTGAAAACGAAAAATCTAATGAAATATTTGATCTCAAGAAAACAATCGATTTCGAAAGATATATATATATTTTTTAATCGTTCTTCTCTATTCTCTTTTTTTTTCCCTTTGTTAAAGCATAGCCAGATAAAGTATCTTTTAAAAAGAGGAGTAGAAGGAAGTAGAGTACTCGATCGTTGCTTTCACGTTCTTATGGCCGAGTGGAAGAAAGAAAAGCAAAAAAAGAAAGTTCAATTTCGGTTTCTTTCCTTATCGTATTCTCTTTTATTTCTTCAAATATAAAATATAAATTGTATATTTTATATTTTATATACACACGTACACACATGTATATATATATATGATAAATTTTATGAAAATAATAAAAGTAAAAAGAAAGAGGAGAGAACGCACCTGTGACACGAACTACTTGAGGAAGTGTTGATTTTATCGATAAATTTGTCGAGACCTCGGTAATAAAATTTAATGACATTTTTTTTATCTATAATATCCCTGACTAAAAAACATATACACATACATTTATATACATACATAACAAATCGTATATTTTACATACATATATATATATATATATATTAAACAAATTTACTTTCAAATAATTCGCTCAAAAATCTTCAGAATCTTTCTAATTATTATTCTTTGTTTTCTTCTACTTCTTTTTATTTATAAGAATAACTAGACAAAGTATCTCTTAAAAAAAAACAAATAAATAAAAGAATAAAAAAATAAAAAATAGAAAACGACGTAAGAAAAGAAACCGAGAACTTGATCGTTGTTTTCACGATCTTACGGCCGAGTAGAAGAAAGAAAAGAAGAAAGAAAAGAAGAAGAAGAAGAAGAAGAAGAAGCACGTTTCTTTCGCGCGATTTAAAACGGTGCCGGCATCTGTTACCCTTTAAGATTTACTTTGTCTGCCCACCCCTCTCTACGTCTCACCCCATCCCCGTTAGCAGCCACGAATGCTGCCTCCCTTGGTGCACTCCAAGCAGCCGAGACGCCTTCATCGAAACCGCCCTTTCCGTCGAACGTTCCTTAAACTTTCCATCGTTTGACGGCGTTTCTCCTTTGCATCGATTTCCTTGTTCACGCCTCGATGAGTCTCTCTAGTACTTATCTTTCTCTCTCTTTCTCTTTCTCTTTCTATCTTGAGAATAAAAGTCCGAAATCTTCGTTCTTACTTCTTCTATCTTCTGTCTTCTCTCTCTCTCTCTCTCTCTCTTTCTTTCCTCTTTCTTTTTCGTTCTCCCGTTTACTCTCTCGCTCATATTTGGAACTTGAAAAATGGTCTTGCTTACGGTCGAACTTCTCAAGTAGGTTACATCGTTTTCCAAGCGAGATTTTGTAAAGCCTTCGTTTCTCAGCTCGTTTTATCGCTGCTCCGAGACGAACGGATAATTATTTACGACGTTGAAACGAATCCCTTCTTTTCAGCGTTCTTTCCTTTCCTTTTCTTTTCTCTTCTTTTTCTCTTTTTTTCTTCGATTTTTTCTTCTTCCTTTATTTTTCTCTTTCCCCCCGCAGAAAGGTGGCCTCCTTTTTGATGGATCACCGTGTAAATCTGAAATCTTTTCTCTTGATTTTATACGATACCGTGAATCACGATAGTAATGTCAGTAATTTGTGAACATTTGTGCGTAGGACGATAGAAGAAAACGAGCTTCTTATCGAACGCGGAAAATACATATTTTTATTTAAGAAAAGCTACCCTTCCCACTTTGTAACCGAAATGATAACGTTATCGTA
The DNA here is from genome assembly GCF_905475345.1 of Vespula vulgaris. Classification (NCBI taxonomy): domain Eukaryota; kingdom Metazoa; phylum Arthropoda; class Insecta; order Hymenoptera; family Vespidae; genus Vespula; species Vespula vulgaris. The sequence continues at coordinate 4,104,181 of NC_066600.1, read as the reverse complement.
GCGAAGCTTCATTAATTCCACGAGCACGTAGATAGCCTTTAAAGAGAATGTCGCTTGGCTTTGTGCTACAAGATGTATGTTATCTACTGAAATTCAACGGTCTTGTTCTAAGCGTGAAAATTGGACCATCCTAAGGTACACAATCTTTCTCGAAGAGATTCGATGAAAGTCTTCCAACTTTAAAAGTCGAGGTCGTGGAAAAAGAGCTTGTAAAACTTCTCGCGTAGTACCTATGTTACTTATAAGTACATATATAACTAAGGAAGTAAGGTATTTTCTCTCTCTCTCTCTCTCTCTTTTTCTATACGTACGCTTACTTATAATTTTTCTTAAGAAAATATTATATTCCCTTGACAGCTCCAAAAGCTAACAAAAGTTAGAACGACACGATATTCCAAAGAATATCGCTATTATTTTTGTTTCTCTCAGAATAATATTCTTTCAAATAAAAAATTTTCTTAAAATAATAAAAGTAAAAAGAAGGAAAAGCGATGTGAAGTAGCTGACGAGATGTTGATTTTATCGATAAATCTTTCTTCGGTTCCTCGTTAGTAAAATTCAACGATTTCTTTCTCCATCTAATTATAATATTTTAATATATATATACATACATATATATATATATGTATGTATATAATAAATTTTATATTCCATCTGTAATAGATTTAACAAAGGCAAAGAAAATAAAAGAAAAAAGAAAACACAAAAAAGTAGAACCCGCGACACACGTGGTAGCTGACAAAGTGTTGATTTTATCGATAAACCTATTTTGGTTCTTTGTTAGAAAAATTCAACGATTTCTTTCTCCATCTAATTATAATATTTTAATATATATTATATATATATATATATGCATGTACATAATAAATTTTATATTCGATCTATAATAGATTTAACAAAAGTAAAGAAAAGAAAAGAAAAAAGAAAACACAAAAAAGTAGAACCCGCGACACACGTGGTAGCTGACAAAGTGTTGATTTTATAGATAAATCTCTTTCGGTTCTTCGTTAGAAGAATTCAACGATTTCTTTTTATATTTAATTCATTCCTGTCGTCATTTCGAATTCCAAAGTGAGAATGTAAATAGAAAGAACGCTAGATGGTTACGTTCGGTCGAATCGATGTGAGCTTTATCAATTCATAGGAAATAGAAGCTCGTGGAGAGAACGTAATACCGTGCTAGTGTAATCGTAGGTGACGACGTCGTGTCGTAGGACATAGAATGAGGCGAGACCGTATCGTGCATAATGCGTTTACAGGCCGACGCCGACACCGACGTCGACGTCGAGGCCGACGCCGACTCCAACAACTATGCAACCATGTCCCGGTGGCTTGCATGATCCTAGTCGAATGCAGCTATGCCGTAACTCTGCCAGAATCTCGTTAACGCTTCCGACGAGCTAATAATTTTCTTAGGGCGATTGTTCGTTACCGTATAGAACATTCGGTTGGCGAGGTCATTGCGAATCATTCAAGATTTGTATTAACGTTACACTAGTTCGACGATATTGAACATGGATTTGATATCGAATATATAACAAGAAAGTTATATATCTATACGAATTTTAATCGTACGAACTATATTTTACTTCTATCAAGAGTAAAATATATAGTATTTAAATAATTCAAACAATTGGGTATAATAAAAATGAAAGAATCAATTGCTATAGTCAATCGAATGTAAACGATTCTTATTGTTATTGATATTATTGTTTTGTTAGTATAGATAACAGTAAATAAAGTTCATAAATATCCGTCTATGCCTATCTTAAATCTTAAATATAATATTAAAGATTAAATAATTAAATAAAGACCTCAAATAGATTAAACAATTTTTCTTGAAAGGTACGATATCTATTAATGAAACTTTATCGTACAGTTTAAAAGAAAAATCGTTTAGAAAGGAACGACTTAATTCTATTTTCTCTTCTACAATTTTCTTCGTCCTTTCGCATATAAATCCAGTCTGGGTGGAAGGAGCTAAATTGCGATGCGTGCATGGTAATTACCGCAGTATTCCGCAAGGCCACCATCTTCCTGGTTTTAGTCTATGTACGAGGCTAATAACCCATACTATTCTCAATTCTCTATCTTCGTCTTTATCTTACCTACACAAATTCAACTTTACCCTTGTTCTTCTCACTTCCTCGTTCTCCTTCTCTCTCTCTCTCTTTCTCTCTCTCTCTCTCTCTCTCTCTCTCTCTATCTTCTTCTATCTCCTTCTATCTCTATCTTTTCCTTATACGAAGAGGCAGAGAATTTGCTCTTTCACCCTACATACTCCCTCGCATTTGTTTCTTCCACTTGCTCTTCCGTATCTCGGACTCGTAATGCCTGTGAATTTCGGCCGAATCGTTGGTTTGGAAGGTAACCGATCGCAATAATTCTCGGAGAACACTTCGATAGATTTCCTTCGATTCTCACTACTCTCTGCTCGTTATTATTCCCACACTTCGTGGTCAATATGTTCACATTACGGCCAACTTTGGCAACGTTCTATTACGAACAAAACGGAACGAAACTCCCATCGAATAATAGTGATTGTATTTAAAATGGTATCGTATATTGCTATTTATTCATTCAAATTAATTCAGTCAAATTAATCGCATCGAACATTTGTAAAATTGTTGATAATAAAACAAAATAATGGTCCGAATAAAAATCGTTTATATATGTTTCTAAAAGGTCACACTAATGTGACACTCTTTTAAATGGAATTTGATGATTTTTTTTTTGTTCTTTGTTGCATGAATGAACGCATGAATGAATGTCCTCTAAACGTTCTCTAAGGGAATTGATTTAAATGGGATGTCCTGTATAAGGAAGAGTAAAGAACAATTGTCAAGATAAAATCATTTTAGAGAATAAATATACATATATTTCTTCGAATTGCTTAATGCTATTTGTCTTTTCTTTCTCATTCTGACATCATAAATATAGCTAAGTACTCATTCTTATAACCATTTCGAACGTCTTCTTCTTCCTCGTATTTCATCGAAAATAACTCGTAATTTTATTTGCTTTAGCAGATATTATGTAATTATCGTTTTCCTATTCGTTAACGAACGTTATAAAAAATATCGATTGAAATCTTTTTATGAGATAAAATTTTTATGAGATATCCAATTATGAGATGTTCGCGAACGCTTTTTCACAGATAAAAACGTTCATAATTATTTTTTTATCGATGTATATATATATATACACACATAAGATATATTTATTAAGAAAATTATCATAATTTGTAATTTTGTAAGATCGTGCTTCAAGTATATATTCGTCTTTCAAAAAAATATCACGAATATCTAGGAGTACTTTAGAGAGAAAGAGAGAAAGAGAGTATGATTGACTCGTTGGATAATTTTCGAGATTCTCGAGAGCGAACAGTTGGAAGGACATTAATAAGCGTTCTCCAACGAAAGGGTAAATGAATCTTGCTGCGCCAGATATGTTAAAAGCTTCGAGGAAGATAAGAACAAGAAAGAAGAACTTGACTTTTCGATTTCAATAAAACCGTTCCAAAGTTTTTTATTAACTCGTTGCTCCCATTGTTCTTATCTGTTTAAATTCGAAGTTTTGGCTTTGGAAAAAGAGAAAAAAAAATGTGGAAAGGGGTTGTAAGAGATACAATTTTTTTTTCCTCTTTCTTTTTTTAATTCTTCTCTTTTAGTTTCGTAATATAGCGAGGACATAAAAATAGAAGGAATAATTAAGGTAAAAAACGAAATTAGAGATAAGCTGATAAATTACTTAGATAGGTTGAAAATTTCTCAGCGTATTATATGTATGTCCCTTTTTACATTAATTTAGAATAAATCGATGCAAGTGGAAAGCAAATCTTTTCGGTAAGAACGTAACGTCGTTATTAAGTTAGGTAAATGTAAGAGGATAGAACTATGTATATCTCGAAGACACAAGAGATTATCAACGTGTTTTTCACTGCATTCTAACTTCTTCGAGCGTTCGCGTAAGTTTCCACAAAATATGTAAACCAAGTAGAGAAAGGACGATCTTCTCGACATTAACTACGATTCCTCTCTGAAGAGAATAAGATGACGTCAAATCTCATGGAAAAGTCGTCTTGATTTTCCCAACAAAAATAAGAGAGTACCTACGAGAGTCGATTTGAAGAGAGCGAAGTTTCTCTTGTATATACGTTGAAAATTTGATGAGACAATTTACGGCACGAGAATACCTCTTTCGACGTTCACAGAATGCGAAACATGCACGTTAGTTTGCGCATCGTGCGACGCAACGTGCATCGTATCTCCGAGCTATAAACAATTCCCTTCTAAATAGTGTCCGATGGAATGATCTATATATCATCACAATTCCGTTCCATCGAATATTTTGAATAGCAACTTTTGTATGGCATGAAATATCGGTAACATTCTACTTTTTTGTCATAATTTCATAATTTCTTTTCTTTCTTCCTTTTTCTTCGTTATTTTTCTTTTTCTTTTTTTTTTTTTTAGTTGACAAACGTTGGAGGGTTGTAAGAGAAACAGAAAAAGAAAGAACGTTCATCGAGATCGCTTTCTATTTTCGAGGAGTAAGCCAAAACTTCTTTAATCCTAAATGGATTTTAAGTTCGGCCAAGCTCTCCGGCAGCTACCAGTGAAGTGAAAGAAAAGGGTGCTCCGTAGGAAGTCAGGGAAAAAGACAGAGAAAGAGAAAGAGAAAGAGAGAGAGAGAGAGAGAGAGAGAGTAAGAGAGAAATTCTGAGAGAAATGGCGAGATTCCTTGGGAACGATCGCACGATCGCTATATTCTCGAGCGCGTTTCCGGCAAAGACTGCGCTGAATTTCGGAGCGCCATTCAAAAGAGGGCGGAGAGAAAACAAATTGTACGGAAAGATGAAGCGGTCTTAATGGACTCTTAGAAGGAGAAGCAGAATTGCGAGCTGAAGTGAGGAGCGAGGTGAAGAAGGGGGAGGACGAAGGTGAAAGAAAAGACGAGGTTAAGTAAAACGTTCGCGACGGCTTGGTATCGTCGGTGCTCGGTCCGTTGTGCAAAATATTATTCAACGAGCACTGAAGAAAAGCCACGGGAGAGTCAGGCAAGGGCGAGGAGAAGAAAAACGCGGGTGACGAGGAAACTCAGGGTACTTGTCTTCTACCGGCTGTCGCAAGGAGACGACGACGACGACGACGACGACGACGACGACGACTACAACGACGACGACGACGACGACGACGATGACGACGACGACGACGCTCAGGGAATTGTCTATCTTGGCCGCTAACTTCATTTAACTTTTGATCCTTTTATGGTGTGCTCCACGCTAACTTTCCATATCGAGCATCGAAGAAGGGTGAGCTCTTAACGTTTCTAATAGGAAAGAACATTGAACTTCTACTTCTATAGAAAGGGCGTGGTTATTTCCTTTTTTCTTTTCTTTTTCTTATTTTTTGTTTCCTTTCCACTTTTTCACACGGTCACGTGCTTCGCTAAGCTAATGACTAAATAGTACCTTTTTGGAGGTGTAAGAAAAAAGTCGCTAATCGCGATAGCCATCGAAGAAAAAGCTAGTGGGTAGAGCAGAACGGATTAAGCTGACTGTTAAAACGAAAATACCTAGGAATAGGTAGACCATACCACTTTTCGTTACTTCAAGCCCTTCCTATTTTTCTACGGAATTCTTCTTTTTGTGACAGGCTAGATCCACCGCGTATTCTCCTCTCGCAATTAACTCCGTTACGAGGAGTACGACACCGAGAGCAACCTCCGGTTCTCCGTAGTGTCGTTAATTCTCTTGCAAAACAGCAGTCTTACCATCCTTTTATCTTGTCGGCTGGTCTGAGCAGTACTTCTTCGTTGTGTGACGGGCGTTAGTTAGAAAGGCTAAATGTCACTTCGTCTTTATGTAATTACTGTTTATTATCTCTCTAATATTAAATGTTATCCTTCTTTTATAATAAATGAAGATTTTTTGATTTACTCCTTTTACATATCTCGAATATATTTTCATCGAATTTTTAATCGATTAAGAAATTAATGTAAGTTATAGTTTAATTATTATATTATAAAATATATATATATATATATATATATATATATATATATATATATAATTAAAGCTTAGTTCGATGTAAAGAAAATTGGAAAGAATAAGATTTATCGTTGAGCTACGGTTTCGCACGACGTTGACTTTCCTATGATTTTATTGCGACTGACTCGCTAAGCAAAATAGAACGAACATAGTACGAAAGAAACGAAAACATAGAGGTCACATCGTCGCTCAATAATCTACGACATAGATATACATTTGTTTTCAATATTTTCGAATACCTTATAAACATAGCTGACTTTGTCAACTGTGTTGATCTTGGATAAGATTATTTACAATATTTTTTCCATCTCTACAACGTCCTAGACAATTTAAATACATCGTCGTTAGGCATAACTCGACGATACAGTTTCGTTTAACGTTTAGAGAAGGCTGAGAAGAAACAGAGTCTCTCCGATATATTCAGCGACGTGTCTGCTGGCCTAATGCTAATCGTGTGTTTCACGGTCGTTTAACGTCCGACATTTAATAAGATAAGGCTTCTCATATGGTTTAGTGTGGAGCTATAAGATAGAACAGCGGCAGAGAGTAGAACGGTGCTGCTATGTGTTGTTTCGACGTCGAGTCGCTCAAGTTTTAGGACTTCCTAAGCAGTTCGAACGAAGGAGTTGCCAGGAACGTTATTGGATACATCGACTTTCGAAAGCTTTAATGTTCCTCGTTATTGATTAAACTATTATTGTATATATCTATCATATATATCACTTACTCATATATCACCTACACATGTATCACCTACACGTATATAATCTATATATTCTACCGTATCATCTATTTATATGTATATATATATATGTATATAATATCGTATCTATCACGTATATGTATATCACGTATTCACATACATCTACTCTAATACGATCATGTAATACGTTATATGAAACAGTTTCTATTATAAAAAAGTTTTCTCTTAGTGTTCTTTCGATATAACGACTCCTTGGTGATCCTTTGTACTCTTGTCACAATATAAACGGCCAACGTATTAAATGGAATAATATTGCTGGAGAAATTCCAATTGTGGCGTGGCCACATCCTTCGGTTTAACGATTTAGTCAGATCTCTCTGTAGAAGCTAGGCGCTGAGAGAAAGATAGAAAAAGACGGAGAGAGCGTGGGTCAGAAGACCGCACAGTGGATGAACTTCGTTATACGTATTCACATAGTCGATAGACGGCTTACGTAAACGCGATCTTTGTCCTTCGTTCTGTAGCCAAGAATCATCATTACAAAGCTTCAAGTAAGAAATTCATCGAATAAAAGATTCAAGTTCATATTTTCTTTTTGTTTCTTTTTTTCTCGTTTTGGAAGCTTTCAACTTTTATTTTTCCAAAATTATTTGATAAATTCCGTGCCAGGAATCATCGTTATAAAGCGTCAAATAAGAAACTCGTCGAATAAAAGATTCAAATTCGTATTTTCTTTTTTTCTCGTTTTGGAAGCTTCCACGTTTTATTTTTCCAAAATTATTTGATAAATTTTCTGCGGCTTTGAGAGAGCAGAATTAAACATTCAATGGGAGAAATGTATTAATTGAATTTTTTATATTAATAATTTTTAAATTAAAAACTTTTAAATTGATTTTTATTGCTTTTAAAACTTAACAATTTCAATACTAATATATAGATATTATAGTTTTATAATCTCTTTTTATAATTTCCATAATAGTATTATAGTATTACTTCGCATTAAACATATTTACAATTACGTATACATATGAAAGGAAAATTCGTATCTAATTATTGTAATTCATTTTTTATTGCCGAATACTACAATATTCAATATTAATTTACAATAAGCATGTATACCGGATAGAAACTAAATATAATATCAAATATATGAAATGATACAATTTTAGCAATTCTACCATGCGTATGCATTTCACGCACGCTTTTTCTCTTTATTCCTCACCAATATATTATCGAAGAAGTTGCAGTGACGGGTTTCATTCTCGACAGATTTTTTGTTGAATTACAACATCGAACGAGGTCGAAATCTATTCGCGCAACTCGTGGGAAAAGCGTAGGTTAGAAGAATATAAAAGAAAGAACGAAGGGAAGAAACGGAGATAGAGATACGGAGATAGCGATAGAGAGACAGAGATAAAAAGAGAAAGAGAGAGAGAAGAGAAAGAAAGAAAGAGCGAGAAAACGAGAAAGAGAGAGAGAGAGAGAGAACGACAGACAGAATGACAGAAAGAGGAAAGAGTGAAAATACAAAGAAAAGAGAAAAAAGAGTAGTGGTGGATGCAGTCGAAGCCAAGGATTGATCGGAACGAGAAGAGTACGCAAAGCGAAGAGGAGAAGTCTGAGTTCTCTCACGGAAATTACAGATGCGCCGTGTTTCACGCTCGAACGAGAGTGACTAGCGAAGGGGGTACTTGTTGGTGTGCGCTGCTGAAGGATTCAGAGAGAAAGAGGGAGAGAGAGAAATAGAGAGAAAGAGAAAGAGAGAGAGAGAGAGAGAGAAAGAGAGAAAGAGAGAGAGAAATGTGGGACCCTTTCGCTCTCCCTGCAAACCGTCGTTAACAGGACGAGTGGTGCGATCATTCGAGCAGAAAGTTTGGCTCGCCCGTGCAGAAGTTGTTTTTCAATAATTTCCATTTAATCGTCGCGTCCGTGATGATAACGAGTTCGCGCAGGCGGTTTCGGCATGGTCGCACTAACACAGACTGTTATTAATATACGTAGGTTGGACTTTTGATTCTGATGGGAGCACACGGTTCGTTCGTTCCCTCGAGGAATGACAAGCAAAATTTATGCGCGTATATGCAATCCTATTCTAATATGATCAACTTGAGATTCATTTTTGTGTATTTAGTATAATCGGAGAAAAAAAAGAAAAGTTGGTAGATTTTTAAAAGAGAATTTGTCGATGTCGAATATTTTTATTGTAATAAAGTAATATTAACATAATATTGAAGCACGGTTAATGAGTTACCTGTATTTGCAATGACCACGAATGTGAGAAAGATGTTGAAAAATTATTGTTGGTGTTAACCAAACATTTCATTATTATCGTACATTCTGTTATATTGTTAACATCATATATAAAATAAGATCATTCATTTTTGCTTTTCCACTTTATTGTTTTTTTTTCTTTTTCGAATAATATGCAAGTTTTTTCTTCTTTTTAAATCCTTAAACAAGTGCAAGGTTTTGTATTTCGAATTACAAGCGCATTATTTTGTAGGTCAAGTCTCGCAAACCTGGCCGTTATTTTCTCCAAATTTCGCACGTTAAATTTATCGATGAAAGCTCGATAAGAGTCATGGAAGTATTCATAAAGAAATAATATGGTTCGCAATTCAATGCAATATCATTTTTATTCTTTTCATCGCAACATTATATTTTCGAATGAATTTAAACGTCCGATATATGTTGTTTAATTTCGTTGATAATAACATGACAAACTTATCAGACTTGAGAAGATTTCTTCGAAATAGAGGAACTAAATTCGTCGATTTTTCCTTGCGGCGATGAAAAATTAACCGAAAGATTGCAATTCCGTTGGTGTGCCGCACGGTAGATACTCGCCAGGAATGGCCGCACATATCGATTATCGGACATTCGCATCCAGATGTGTGCCGAAACTTTTTTCGCCGTGCTACCCTGTAAATTTCAAAGTTGTATTTTTTCTCTCTCTTTCTCTCTCATTCTCCTTGTTCGTCCCATCACTTGTTCTCTCTCTCTCTCTCTCTCTCTCTCTCTCTCTCTCTCTCTCTCTCTCTCTCTGCGCTGAAGCATCTCGACAACTTGTAAGTTGTGCGACATCATTTCGCTCGCTAACTCAAAGCTGCCAGACTATAGTAGTAGCAGTAGTGTAGTAGTAAAAGTAGTAGTGGTAGTAGTTGCAATAGTGTAGTAGTAGGAGTAGTAGTGCTAGTAGTAGTAATAATAGTAGTGGTAGTAAACCAGTGGATGCCGCATTATGCCCATCTCTCTCGCTCTCTCTCTCTCTCTCTCTCTCTCTCTCTCTCTCCTCTCTCTTTCTCTGTCTGTCTCTCTGTCTCTCTGTCTCTCTGTCTCTCTCTCTCTCTCTCTCTCCGTTTCGAACCAAGTGCCCGTATTCTCGTGTGCATCCTCCTTCGTACGACGACCTATATGACCGCATAGTAATAACGCATATCTCTTGGTATCGCTGTGTCGGTATAATCTCGAGTTTGAATTTCTATTTTATTTTTTTCCACCTTTTTTTTCTTTTTTCCTTTTCTTCCTTTTTTCGAAAAAGAGAATTTGTACGTAAATCGGAATAAGTCGAGAAAGGAAATGAAATGAAGATAGATAAACGAGGAGAAATCCGACATTTCGAATATTAAGAGACTCGTAGTTGCGATCAACGAGATATGTAACTCTCGGATTCTCGTTGGTCTTTTTCCCGTAGATTTTTTAAATATAAATTGGTTTCGAAGCTGCTTTAAGTTTTTATTTTCGACTAACGAGCGATCATAACCGGATATACGATAGAACGATCGTAACGAGAGGAGATCGTTAAAAATAAATAAAAGAAGGAACACTTGATTTTATTCCTATCTCTTTCGAATATCTTTTCGGTGATGATATGAAAAATTTTTGAAGTCGTCCCAGCGAGCACGATCCCTTTCGTCCTGAAACGTCCTATAAAATGTGCCTCGACCTTTACGGAAAGCGAAGCGTCCCTGGTCGTCTTGGTACGAGTATTTAATCGTGCCTCTGGCTTTTATGCTCATTAAATTACACAACCGTCGCTGGATACGGAGCCGTTAAAGCAGCGACATCGCTGGTACATCTACGTACCGGCGGTTTCTCCTCTCTTATACCAGGCGAACAAGACGATCGGGAAACCAGATCCCGCACTGGAGTTGTACCCTCGAGCCTACATCTCACTGCACAAAGTTTATGCAGAGACTACGAGGCTTTCACCAGCCAAGCGTTGTCTGTAGAACTGCATTTGCGACGTTAATAACTCGGTGCGCCGGTTATATCGTTAGAAACTCTGCAACGACAATGAGAGGTATAATACGAGTCATTGTAAAACCGTTCGTTCGACGTAAGGAAAGTAAATCGTTTTCTTCCTAGCTTTTCTCTCCTTTTGTTTTGATTTTTATTTGTTTGTTTTCCTTCGTAAAACTCGCCTCTTGGTCCCTCTCTCTCTCTCTCTCTCTGTCTTGATGAAACCTTTCTAAAAGGGCCATCGTTTTCTTTTTTTATTTCCTTTCTCTCTCTCTCTTTCTCCTTCGTTTCTCTTTACCACCTGTACTTTTCTTCTTCCTAACGACTGCCATTAACGGAACGTATCGACGCATATATAGCCTCTTTAAGATTATCCTCGAATAAAAGCTCCCTTCTTTTCTTTTTTTTTCTTCTTTTCGTGGAGGACATGTTACTCGAAAGAAAAAAAAAAAGAGAAAGAAAATAAAAAAAGAATGGAAACGACCGATATATTGTTTTTATCAAATCAAAAGTTCGACAGAGTATCGATCTTGAAGGCTCGTAGTCTCGAAAGTTCGATCGTACGTGCAATCTCGTCGTAGCTGGAAATCTCCCGGGTCGTGTATTCAAAGTTTTTGGCACGCTTGATATTGATATATCACATTACTTTTACGTTCGCGTCAGCACGTATTCACGAGAGCTACTTCGACTAGTCGTCTCCTTTAGATAACGGAATATTCGAATAGTTCCGAGTGCTATCAAAATGGTTAAGCGTGCAATTCCATCTTCCGTTTGCATTTGGAAGTATATGCGTATATAGATAGATATATGGATGTGTATTTGTGTGTGTGTGCATACATATGTGCAGCAATACGTATACGACTTGAGAAAAACAAATGTACGTTCGATATAAGAATAATGTATATGGGCAGTGTTTACTCGATGAAAGAGAAAAAAAAGAACAAAAAAAATATCAAAACTATAGGAAACAAATATTTTTTTCCTATTTCGATCGGAAAAATTTGTTATCACTTTTATCTCGATAAATGATTTTCTATTTTACTCAACGAATAATTTCCATTTGATCGAGGATAAAGTTTGGTTCGATTAATATATATATCGATCTAAATACATATATTAATCGATTCAAATTTTATATATCACATTATACACACACACACACACACATATACACAGTGATCGGAAGTTGGTAAGAGAACATCAATGAATCACGAATGTCGGTATTTTTACTTTCGCCGCATCTTAAGTTCTTGTTTATACGAAACCTTTGAAAGTCAAACTTTCTATACTCTCCCATGAGCTACCCAAAGCCAGTTGCGAACAAAGTTTCTGGATCGCGGATCATTTCTATAGCGTTTTGTTGCCGATCCCTTGTGAATTTATGAAAGTTCAGCTAGACGAGTCTCATCCTCTATCTTTCCTTTTCTCTTCATGATTTTAACCGGAACGATCCTTCTTCTCATCGTCGATGCGTACATATGCAAAGTAGTTGAAGACTATATTCTTTTTATATGTACTTACACCTTGTTCTCAACGCGTTATTCACTTTATCTAAAGGAGAAAGTATTTGAAAGTTAAGCCTTGAACATGAGAACAAGAAAATCGTTTGAAATTTCGTACAACTTTCTTTCTTATACAGATAACGTGCTCTTTATTCTTATACTTCACGTTTCTTTGATATTTAAAAAGTATTATCAAAGAGGTTACGAAAATCGATTGAATATTTCTCATTTTATAGAAAAAGTATTTACAAACTAATGATTTATTTTGTGTTCACACGTATTATACGAACGTAAGGACGAGTCGAGTGGAAGCAGAAAGCCGGAGAAAAAGCATACAAAATGATATCCGTGTTTCTGACTGCGTGTCCTTTGTCCACGCGGCAATCTAGGCGAAAAGAAATGGTGGAACTCCCTTTCTAAGTGTTATACACACATTTGTCCTCGACGTACCTATATTTTTCTTTTCTTCTCTTCTTTCTCACTCATTCACTCTCTCTCTCTCTTTAATCGTAAATACTTTCCCGTTTTTCGTTCCCGACTCTTCTACAGGATGATCCCAACAACAGATCTCCCGTGTCTTGGCTATTTGAAATTTAAAGTTGTACGAATGGAAAAATTAAATGCATTAATACAGTATTTAGATCCTTTTGTATAATCGAATATCCTCGATTTTCTTGTATTTTCTGTCATAATGAAGAGTATAAATTCTTCCAGTTTTTTAATAGAACTTTTTGTTCGATTCCTCTCTCTCTCTCTCTCTCTTTCACTCTTTGTGCTTGCGTAATTAATTTTTCCTCTCGGAATATTCGATTTCTTTTCCCAACATATATCCCTTTGCGTACGAACGATAAAGAGAGTAACGATCGAACCGATTCTGGTAATCAAAGGGGGGTCGCGCGTTTGAGTTGTAACCAGGTCCTTTGTGAGCTTTCGTTTTGGCAATGACCGTAAAGTGACGTTGAAAAATCATTAGTTCAAACTCATTCCGCTCTTTTTCTTTTTTTTTCGTATTTTTTCATTTTTTTGTTTGTCAGTTTTACGGAAGTCAATGACTTTGCTCGATTACGTGCTGTCACCCATGAAGATTGGTAAAAGAGTCAAATGAAAAAGAGAAAGAGGGAGAGAAAAAAGAGAGAGAGAGAGAGGGAGGGAGAGAGAGAGAGAGAGAGAGAGAGTGTGTATGCCTTTCGAACACGAATAGTCAAACTAGATTTACGTGGAACGTGTGAAACTCCTGGCACAGGCATCGTAATTATATTAAATGCAGTGAATTCGAAACGGGAACGAGAATTGCGAGAGCGTAGACGATGGACCGGCGTGCGATGTCGTAGCAACGGCTTTGAAGTTCTCCTCTTGCTTTTCCCTCGGACCGTGATTGTTGTTTTCGTTGATGAACACTGAAAATAGCTTTACGTACTTTTCGTTATACCTACGTAACAGACGAAAACAGACGACTAGACGTCTGTCATTAGTTTTTGCTTTGTTTCTTCTCTTTCTTTCTTTATTTCTCTTATTTCTCCTTCGTCGCCTGATTCTCGTCGTGAAAACAAAACCAAAGAGAGAAGAAAAAGAAGTAGAAAAATATAAACTGTCTCGTTGTATCTATCATTCGAACGACTGCGAACATTTTCGCACGAGTGTTCGTATGATTCCACGAAAATAATTGGTGACATTATTTCAGAAATGTTCACTAGTCAGCCAGCCAGACAGGCAGATCAAATTGTAGCTCTTTGGAAAAAGCTTCTTTTCTGTATTTTTCGAATTTTAATACCAAAATATGTAAACATTATTGAAAACATAAAAATTATTTTTCATGACGCGTAATACGTTGTGAAGCATATCTGAAAGTTCGAATAAAAATATTTTATTTCATTGAGAGAGAGAGAGAGAGAGAGAGAGAATATCAAAAATACAAAATATATTTTTCCAAAATTTTCTATCGAAAATTTTTATAAGTTTTCATTATGAAATGTATTTAAAAAGTTCGCTTTACATATTTTATCACTTTTCTGACAAAAAATTGCTTTTTTCTTTAATATCTTCGCATACTTTATATAACGCAATAATTACTTTACATCTACCAAAAAAATTCAAATTAATGCGTTTCCTGTTCTAAAAGTAATTATTCAATTCCGTTGTCTGAATATTTCTTGTCCTTCACTATATTATACATTTTTATTGCGACTATTAATTTTTCCGACTGAAATATTCTTATTCCATATTTCTTTCGTTAACTTTTAATGGATTTACTCTTTCATTCGATGTTTGGACATTCTCGTTACACACTCGTAAACGTAATATGTATAATCTATTAACGTAGAATTTGTATTTGAATTTTTTATCAAAATCGTAATATCTGAAAATGTTGGAAAAATGAATACATTCGGGAGAAGACAATCATATCGCACCACTAATGAAAGAATCACATTTTGAAAAATAAACGAACAAAAGCTTGGAATTTAAAAATGCGAGATAATCTTTCGGAACGATCGGATTTATGATAAACAAATAGACAAGTAAAAAGATGAAAAAGTCGAGGTAATTACTAGCACACGTTCCCTTTGCTCGTTTTCTCATTTTGCTCATTTTCTCTTCCATGTAAATCTTTGTTATATGTAGATAGGTATCTAAGAGGTTAAATCTTTGAATCACGAATCGTAAGAATTCGAGCGAAAAAATCCGCCAACGTAGCACGCAGCTGGAAGATGCACTTCTGCCATCGAATTCTCGTGGGTTTTTTGTGACGCACATTCGCGGAATAAAATCTTCATCCAGTGCTGCAGACATCATCGGCAGAACGCTCTACTGCTGCTGCTGCTGCTGCTGCTGCTGCTGCTGCTGATGTTCCTGCTTCTCTCTCTCTCTCTCTCTCTCTCTCTCTTTCTTTTTCTTTTCCTCTTTTCCGTCGTATTAAAACGGAGGTGGAATCGAGGTGAAGTTAAAGAGAGAGACAGATAGATAGAGGGAGAGAGAGAGAGAGAGAGAGAGAGGTAGAAAGAGAGCGAAAGAGAAGCAAGGAAAGAAAAGAAGGTGAGTGATTGAACGAGATGTAACGTGAAAGACCGGAAGGGAAAGTATTTTGCGTCCGTTTCTGATGACAACTTTGTATAAAGCACGCGTGCACATATGTATAGATATGTGTATTCGCCGTACACATAGGATTACCACAGGGCAAATATCGGGATATGTGATTCACCGCTACGCCTCGTAGACCCTTAGGAATTGATATTTGCTTTGCCTCTTCTACCGCTACATCGATCCACGACCTACTCTCTCTCTCTCTCTTCCTCTCTTCCTCTTCCTCAATTTCTCTCTCTCTCTCTCTCTCTCTCTCTCTCTCTCTCTCTATCTATCTCCTCGTTCTCTCCTAGCCATTCGTTCTCCATCTCTCCTCTAGTACACGCTGATATACCGGCATATAACTCAACGGTTGGCAATTTTCTTCGCGTGACGTTGCGATTACATTTGATTATTTTCTCAGAGTTTCCAACGTATTATTTCTTAACAATATTTCTATATATCGTCGATATATTTCTCGTCACTCGTCGGAATGGTTATTTCGCGTTAAAGATAAAGAGAAAAAGCGTCACGTTATATTTTAACTTCGTCATTATTGTCAGAAAGCTTTTCGCGTTTGTTACATGGAAAAAAATATCGGGATGTGTAACTCTTCTCAAAGGATATCTTGATGAATTCTTTTTTTTTTTCTTTTTTTTTCTTTTTCATCAACGTGAAAGAGAATGTCTCGTGAAAGAGAGTTGTTTTCAATTTTTTAGAATCTATAGTTTATAATTATATTCCGATAGATTTCAAAATGAGGAATTGTTACTAATGAACCAGTGATTCTGATTATCGGCTCGTTACGAGACGTTTAAAGGGACTTTGTCTGTTAGCCACGTTAATTAGATCGTCGTGAGAGCATGCGGAAGATGCGCCGACCGCACTGTTGTCCAAACTGACACGCACTTCCGTTTGTAAGAGGCCGTCTACCCTTTGTGATAGTAACACGGATAGTTAGATGGTTGTATGCATATACTCTGTGCTCCCAAGTCGCTAGCCCGCTGATTTGTACTACTAATTTTGCCGAGTTAGACGATATCCAGCCCGCTTTTATACCAATTTCGACGATGAAACTTGGGAAATAAACAACAGCTATTAAAGGGACGTTAAGCGTTACGAGCGGGTCTATTCGCTCCTTAAACTTAATCGAGACTCTGGCGGAGAACTTAAATACGGAATCTAAGATAAATCGTTTTCATGGTATCTACGAAAAGAAAAACAAAGAAAAAAGAAAATAAGAACGAATAAAGAGAATTTCTTCGTTGGAAATCTACACTTATTAAATTTATCCAGATATTTGTTTTACTAAGAAATAAGAGACCACGACGATTTTTATATATCTTTAAATGACCGTAACACTCTCCGCTATCTTTACAAAATGCATGTACGTATGTACCCATTTTTTCTTTTTTAAAAAGATATTTGATAAAAAATTTGTAAAAACAAAAAAAAAATAAAAAAAAATCTCCTTCTCCATATTTTATCTATATCTATTCACGAATTCAGAGCTCTTTCTCCAATCTCTTCCTCGAAAAAAAATATTCGATTCCAAACACCGTACGAATATTTTAGTAATTCAATTCGTATATCTATCTATGTAGGTACATACGTACGTATGATGTATTTCGAAAGAAAAAAAAAAAAAAAAAGAAAAAAAAAATGTTGAATGAGATTTGACTGGTTTGTACATTGTAAACATTGACGAAATCATAGAATCGTTCTAAAAACGTAGGATCCTTGAATCTTCGTTATGTCATCCAATCGATTTAATTACATAGTTGTTAGAAGGACGTTAGCTCGAGTTGAGTCTCCAAGGTAGGATTCGTTTATAGTTAGAAAGGGGAAGTGAGAGAGATAAAGAGAGAAACAGATAGAGTGAGAATGAGAGAAAGAGAGAAAGAGAGAAACTGAGGGAGGTAAAGACTGAGAGAACGAGATAGATGCCGTCGAGGCCAGCTTTCCAACGACAGAAGCTCCGATGGCTCGACGTTTCAACGCTCGGGTTAAAGCTTATGCCGGGTAGTTTCCACCGGTGATCCTGGCAAATGGACCGGCTTCCATAAACATGAATAGGTCGGTGTGCCTGTTCCCGTTGGAGTGTGCCGCCTGCCTTCCGCCGACATCGGAACGGATGTGCGGCCCGGTGACGTTGAATTGCACCGATGGACTCTGCAATAGCAGACTACTAACGCCATCCATTCTATATATACGTGGATATATACATATCTCTTTATTTTTTCTTCTTTCTTTTTCTTCTCTCTAATGCGACAGGTACAACCACATCCCTATCTATACACCAACAGACGTCACGTCCGTTAAGCACTGAACCCCATCATCGAGAGAATTTCTTTCTCGAGTTTTCTCGAGATTTTATCTCGATTCGTTTCCTCTGATCATGTTACGATTTTTGCTACTTTCAAACGGATTTCTAAAGACATTTATGAATATGATGAGTACTATATATGCATTTAAATGGTTTGATTCGTATATAAGATGAGGATTATCTGATATTTGATAAAATCGTTTTCTATCGTAGTTTCATAATTTCGTAGTTGAATTTTTTGATAATATAAATATAAATATGTTAAAAAACGAGGAACTTGATGTTATAAATTATTCATTTAATTTTCATTTAAAAATCGTGCAATCTTTTTATGCAATTATTTTTTCGTACGATGTATAATTTATAAGTTATTCGAAGTGTACACGTTCCTATGGAAAGTATCGCAGTTTAGTTTATAATTGTGTCGATTTATCTTGTTAAAACATAACGGGATATTTATTATTCGATATTCTCGTTAATTTGTATGCGACAACTTTATAATAGTTAACTATTTTTATATCTTAGAAGTGGGGATTGTTATCGAAAAGCCTTTTATCGTTTCATATGTAAGATAATCGGTTTCAATGTCTGCATTGTTTCATTTGACACAGAGACATTATACAAAGAGTATCGTAACGATCCAGATATAATATCATGTCACAGCACGTTTCTTTTTACGTACATTCATTTCAATTTCATTTTAATTCTTTATAAAATCACTTTACTTTTAAGTCACTCATTCATATGTCCGTATTTTTTTTTTTTTAAATCTTATCTCATTATTTTCCCTAGAAAATTAATCGTTAATTCATAATTCAAATATAATTGATATTATAAATTTCACATTATATAATTTTATTTTTATAAGGAAAAAAAATTGAGTTACAGATAATAGATCATGTTATTTCTATATTAAGACGATGATATCTGTCATTAGATTATCTTCAATAATTATCGACTAAAATAATATTCGATGTTTTATTTGCTTTAAGAATTTTATTTTAAGAATTTCATTTTCATTTGATCCTATTTTTCTCCGTATAATCGAATGGAAAAGTTTCTTTAATCTTGTTCTTGTTACGAATTTCGTATAAAAATTTTGCGTCAGCAAGGAATTCTTTTGTAAGAAAAATGCAGACCAAATTGTAACCATTATCACTATTTGTTGTATTTTTTATTTTGTGAAAGAAAAACGAAGCATCGAAATGAGCGGCTCATTTGTCTCCTTGACGGTGATATCGTCGACGATTTGCCGTTCCGTCGAGGGCAATTTAAAGGCGACCACCGTTTTCCTGGCCCTTCGGATGCGCCGTAATCGAGCCGTTCAAACTTCCTCATAAGACGTCCCAAGCACGTACGAGGCCGAGCAGCTAACCTGCGCCGTATTCGTTGCTAGAAACTCTGCGATTTTTGTTGAAAGAACCATTCTACAGACCCGTATTTTCTCGTATCTATTTCGCCACTTGCTCCACGGGGATTCTCTTTAAACATATATAAAATTTATAAAGTGATTCTCAAATATCATCGTTCCGTCGTTCCCCTTTGTTTAATATTATTCGATTAACACGTTGACTGCT
Organism: Vespula vulgaris; assembly: GCF_905475345.1. Taxonomy (NCBI): domain Eukaryota; kingdom Metazoa; phylum Arthropoda; class Insecta; order Hymenoptera; family Vespidae; genus Vespula; species Vespula vulgaris. The sequence continues at coordinate 4,084,722 of NC_066600.1, read as the reverse complement.
GAATGAATTTTGTATGTTTTACCCTGGGGTGCACTATTAAATTCTGTTTATTCTCCATTTCATTATTTGCTTTATAATAGAAATGGAAATTATGTGTGTGTGTGTAATATATATATATATGTATATATAGATTAATAACAAGTATTAATCATTGAACAGTACATTATATATTTTATATTGTTATAATAAATAAGTTGATCGCATTATCAAAAATATTTTATTCGGTAGTAATTTGTCTAGTAATTAATTTATAACTTAAGTAACGTCGATAGCATGGATTGTTACCTTAACCAGCATGGCAGTTAAGATGTTAAAAGGTTTAACGGTTGGTCGATGTTCATCAAATTTTAAATCTAATTATTTTGTAAAGTATGAAATAATCACGAAAATGTATTTAAATCCTTTTCGAATGTATAAGGTGAATTAAAGAAAATGAATTAAAGTTAATTAAATTCTTTTTTGTTTTCTATAGAATGAAAAGTTGATATTATTTTATTATTCGATAGTATTGAAAACAATTGAGATAAATATTGCTATCACTTTGAACAGAATCACTAGATAGAAGAAACAATTGAAATGATTTTTCCATTGAAAAATGTAATTATTAATTAAATCTTGTACAAAAATAATATATAACCTGCAGCTGTAAGAACGACTCGTTTATACGAGTCTGCTAGCTCGTTTGTTACTGCGTTTAACTTTAACGCAAACGTCGACATTTCGCGGACAAGCAAGGTGCTACAGTCACGATGGTACAGTAACGGTGCCAGCTGCTGCTTCTACTTTCACGACAAATGAAAACAGAGGGAGATCACAAAAATATATTTTCATACACGCCCGTCGAAAAGCGAAAAGCCGCTCGCGTGGCTACAATTAGAGTAGAATTCTAAGCTGAAATGAATGCATTTAACGAAAGCTTTTTCCACGCGTTTATTGGACAGCCTTTTTGCTCAATCCTTTTACTGTCGTCGTCACAAAGACGTTTTCCCTCCCTACGAGTAAATATAATTGCGTTTCCTCACAATATTTTTTTTTCTCCCTCAATAGAGTCTCAAGCTTTGATTTCTGTTAGTAACTACAACGTGTGGTATAACATTTCTTTGTTTATTTATTTATTTTTTCTTTTTATCATAGAAATAGAGAAAAGGTACGAACATTTTTTTCTCTTGACTTCGATTTATAACGATTTGTTTAAGTTTGATAAAAAATTAAACAACTAACAAAATAATCGATAATCGCGTTCTCTCTTTTGATTTTCGAAAACCGTATAGTATACGAAACGTTTACGTTTACACTTTCAAAGAGATAATTAATTTGTGGAATGATCTAATTACCCCGAAGCACTTTTGCCAATTAGTGCGAAGTGTTTCGTATTGATAACGATAGACAAGCGGTAACAAAACTTTAAATACTTAGAATCTGTTTAATAAACAGCGTTATTATTATAATTTTATTAATATAGTTTTTGTTTATAACAAGCGTTTATTGTTAATCTAAAACCATAATCAGACAGTTCAATTCAGAAATTTAAATTAATATATGTAATATATGTAGACATTATATGTATCAATATATGTAAATTTAATTACATTTTTCTCATTATCTAAACACACACACGTACACGTGTATATATATATATATATATATATATATACACACATATGCATATAGTTATTTATTTTTTTATTATAATCATTTTAAATTTAAATAACATTTCCTTTTTCTTTTTTAGTGATAGTATAACAATTGTAGTTAATAAAAAGCATTAAAAAGTATTACTATTTTTCTTTTTCTATATTAAACGCTTATATACATATATATATTACAATTCTTTTTAAATATAATATCTTGTATCTATTCTAATTACCGAATGATCGATAATCTATTTTACTATCGATATAATCCAGTTATCCTATATACCGATTATCTATATACGTGTCCATATTTTATATAGACCTACATATATTAAGTTACAATTAATACATTCCAACACACACACACACACATATATATATATTAAAATTCTTTTTAGATATAAGATCCTATATCTATCCTAATTACTAAATGATGGATCATGTATATTACTATCGATATAATCGAGTTATCCGATATACCGATTATCTATATACGTATCTACATTTTGTGTAGATCTACATACCCACACACACATACCATATATATTATATAGTTATAGCTATATACGTAGTGATGAAGGAGTTCTAAAGATGCTTGTTTCATAGCTCGGTTTACGTTCATAGCAAGTTTACATAGCAATGCCATACAATCGGTCAGAATTTATCGTATCAATTCTCACCTTCGTCCTCAGCGTGGTATACGATTCGCGAGAGAGTGAAATCGCGAGCCGTGTCCGAATCCAGGTTAATCCTTGACAAACGGTAAAACTATTTGCCGCGTCAGAATTCTTGCACTCACATCAGTCGTGCTCCGTTCTGTACACGCACGAGCGGAATCCGTCCAACTCTATATCTCCGTCTACTCTTCTCACTCTCTCACTCTCTCTCTCTCTCTCTCTCTCTCTCTCATTTTTTCTCTATTTTTTCCTCCCTTTCTCTTTCCTCTCTTTTCCACGTTGGCAAGCCGAGCAGAATGAAATATCGATTTTCAATTGGCCATAGTTCGACATTCGCTCGATTTCGGATAAAATCGTTTCCCTTACAACGAATCCAAATTCACCGTCCCAGAAATCGTTTCCTATTTCACGATTACACGAGCCTTCTCCCTTTCTCTCTCTCTCTCTCTCTCTCTCTCTCTCTCTCTCTCTCTCTCTCTCTCCTTCTCTATCTCTTTTTCTCTCTTTCTCATACATATATATATATATATATCTACTACGCATGTGCACATATACTAACGGAAAGCCGAAAGTTTACTATCTCCAGAAGCATGTTGTCATTCGAGCTTGAGACTTTACGGGCGAGAGCCAAGAAAAATAGCTCTCGATACGGCTTTTTCTATCTTTCTCTTCCCTACAAGCTTCTCCTCCCTCTATAACCTTCTCCTCCCTTTTTCCTCTTTCTCTTCTTCTTCTTCCTTTTCTTTTCTTTTTTTTTCTTTTTTTTTCCTTTTTTCTGTAGTATCGCTAGCCGGTTCACCGATGGCAGGGCACTTTCTCCCTCTCGGTATCGCCCGTACTGTATCCACTTTCGAAAAGCGTTAATGAGACCGAGGACATCGGCCTCGCGCGCACTACCGATCGTCCTTTTTATAGGGAGTACTTTAATTGGAAAAGTTTCTGACTGTCCTTTACCTGCTTTTTTACCTCTCCACTCGGCCTTTCTCCCGTTTGTCGCAAAATTGGAATTCGACGAAAAATGTTAGAATCTCGGGTTAAAAAAAAAAGGAAAAAGGGAAAGAAAGAAAATAAAAAGAAGACAAAGGAAGTAATTCTTTTTTTTTCTCTATGTTCTTCTTTTTGTTTTAACGTAATTATATTATATTTTAATTGTAGATGTTTGTCGTTATTATTTTTATTTATATATAAATATTATTTTTATTTAGTCCTTATTTCTGAGATTCAGAATAATCTTTAAAATTGTAACACTTGCTTACGCGTAATTTATTATGCGTTATTAATGATACGTTCCGTTGTTGTATTAATAATAATAATAAAAATAAATAAAATGTTTGTTACATGTTGTAAATGTAAATAATTAATTTCTTCGTTTGTTACTATTAAAGTTTGAAACTATTAAAAAATTATTATACTTTTTCTATTATTTATTAACTCTTTGTGCTATAATTATATATCTTTATTATTAATATATGCCATCTTATTGAATTTTGATTTGATTTTTTCTGCCTTTAATCATAATTTTATCTGCTCATATGTGAATATGTATCTAAGTACTCAAAAAATCAGCTTTATCTAAAATTATTTTTTATTGAATTCTTTTATTAAAGAAATGAAGTGTGTTCTCGTATTGTAAAGAATTAAAATTAATATTTATATGATGATATCAATAAATTCGAACCGTCGATAGTTACAAGTACAAATAAAATAATTCTATTCGATTCTAACAACATGAAACATCATATAAATTCTAATATTACAGTTATTTTATCTATTTGTTTACATATTAGAACAAATTAGAATCCATTAAGTTTTTCCAAAAGTTTCGTCCGTCTCTCTTATTACGTACGCTCATTTTTCAATAAATAGTAAATAAATTTCCTAAAAATCAATAAATAAAAAATATCAAATCAACAAATAATAAATAAATTTCAATAAATAGTAAAAAGTTATTTTGCGAATATTTTAAAGAAAAATTTGCATCAATATATTTAATAGACTATAAACAGATGTTTTTGTTCAATATTAAATTATATATATATACATACATACATATGTATATATATGTATATATGTACATATATCTGTATATATGTATATGTCAACGCAAAAAAGAAAAATGATGGAAAAGCGACAATCGAAACCGTTTTTCAGTATTTTCGGAATATTCGTTCGTCGCGTACACGTATATGTTGGATACTATGCGTGGGGATGAACATTTGCATCTCAAAAAGGACTCGGCCTAAAGGCTGGCTCGGCTTTTCTCGCGCGGCCGAACATTCGACGGACGTGCCGATGACAGCATCCCTCGTCATTGCTTTGTGACACGAGCGTGCGCGCGATCACCGATCGTTATTACGATCGGAGCAGGATGCTTTTGTTTCTGACAACGGCCAGCGATACGAAGATACTTTTTCGCGTTTTCAACTATCGTACTATCGTTTTGTCTGTCTCTTCTTTAATTATCTTTTGCGCGTATGGATGGAATTCGTCACAATGAAAAAGTTCTCGTTGATCGTTGATTAAATGCATTCACTTTGAGAATAGCTCGTATCGTTTGTTTTCGAATAGTCGACTCGAGTATTCACAAAAATGACATTACGTGCTCGACATTTCCTCATTTCTCTCTTTTTCTTTCTTTTTCTTTATTTCTTCCTGTCTCTTCCTCTCTCTCTCTCTCTCTCTCTCTCTCTCTCTCTCTCTCTCTCTCTCTCACTTCAGGAAGGAATGTCTTTTAAAGGTTAAACGAGGCGTCGAGAAATTTGGCGAGTAAAGCGAAAAGCATGGAGGTAATAGGAGAAATAACAGAAATGACAGGGATGTACGAAGAGCCAAGGCACGTTTAACCAACCGTATGTGCATACATACATGCATACATACATATATATATATATATAAAATAATATATATAAATATATATAAACGATGTTCTCGCAAAGGAGAATCTATCTCTTTATTGAACGTTTGTCATAAGAGTTCTTCAAAGCAAATCATTTTCTTTACGTCTAAAGTACACCATATTATTTACTGATAAACTAAGTGCAGGTGCACTTTTCTTCCCTTTTCTCTCTATTCTCCTTTTTGCCATATTACTCTCTCTCTCTCTCTCTCTCTCTCCCTCTCTCTCTCTCTCTCTTTCTCATTCGTTCTCTCATTCAATGTGTGCGTGACTATTGGATGCGCGCGCAACGCGGACACTGTATCGATTTGATATTTGTCGTGTGCTATTCGGCCGAGAGAAAGATATTTTTTCTCTCTTTCTCTTTTTCTCTTCTTTTTTTTCCTCTTTTTCTTCTTTTTTTTCAAATCATTCTCACCACATGGTAGGTCAGTACAGTCGCTGTCTTCGAAGCGGTGAAATACCGCGTGCGCGCTGGTCGCTATTAATGCCTTCAGGTATGCGTCTTTGTTCCTCGACTATCCTTAACGTGTTCCTTCTCAATAAGTCGTGATAAGAAATTCCAATTGCAATCTCGCGATATACAACGGGTGTATATCTTCGACATTCGTAGTTGTTAACAGGTGTTAAAAAAAGAAACAAAAAATCAAGAGAAAAAAGAGAACTAAAAGAAAGAAATTAAAATTAATATTCGTTCGTTTTCATTTACATCGAAGAGCATTCATTTACTAGAATTTATAAGATTGAAAAATGAGAAACTTGAAGGATCTTACGCATAAATTGTTTATTAATGTGAATCACGTACTATCGTTCCTTCGTTGGTTAAAAGGACTATGCATCGTGGTGCTTTTACGCTCAACTCGTTTGCCTTTCCCAAGCGTTATCAATATATTCAAGGCTCTTACCATTCATCGTGTTGCTTCCGATCCCGAGGAAAGGATTTAATTACTGTTAGATTTTAATCCGTGCCACGTATAGAAAGTACATTCATGATTTATTCGTGCGGGCTATTTCTCCATTAGGCGGCAAAAAGCATTCGTGCTATCTTTCTTGACGATATCAATGCTTTGCTTTTCTCTCGTTGACGTAATACTGGATACATGTTTCACTCATCGTTTTTTCAACTCTCTTTTTTTCTTATTTTCTCTCTCTCTCTCTCTCTCTCTCTCTGTCTATCTATCTATCTATATATATATATTTATATATCCATATATGTATCTATCTTTGTATCGTTGCTTTAGAAAATAACTTTTTTGTTCATTACAACATCGACGATGATTTCGATCGATGATAGATGATTTCACCAAATTGATTACTCTTTTTGCCCGTATCTCGATGGGAATCTCGAGGGAAAAATAGATCGAATTAATCTTTTTTTCAAATCCTTCAACGTGTAACGATCAGAACGAAAGAGGATAGGAGGGTTAGAACATAACAACGATAAGAGGAGTGAAAGATCGATGAAGGAAAATATAGGCAGAGAGGCTTTGGAAGTACTCGAACTTTCAATACGCGTAACACAAAGTCACCTCGTCGAAGTGAAATCCACTGCATTTGCTTTTCACCGTGGCACGATGCTCCGTTTGCCGTTCTACGCCGTCGAACTTTTAAACTCGACAAAACTTACATATTTCGTAACGTCGACGGATAGACGTTTCTCAGTTGTATTCTTTACGATCGCGATAACGTTTGACTTTTCTTGCTGATTTATTCATAAATATTACGTTGGTATTGTCGAGAGAGTCAGGTGTCACGAATTTTAGTACGAAAACAACAGCAGACAAAATCTTGGAGAGTTTTTTTCTTTTCTTTTTCTTTTTCCTTTTTTTCTCTTCTTCTCGAACAAAAAACAAAATGGATACTTTGTTAAGAGGAGGAAAACGAGGTGGCAAAATACGATTCTACTTTCTCACTAATTTGTCTTTTCGAGGGAGACAGGGTAGTGGGTTCAGTGTTTATCCGAGTACGGTCGAGTCGGGAACTATATAAACATTAGACTCAAACGGATGAAGATATAAAGCTCGTGTCTGACGTACGAGTGGACAGAGGAAAGAACGTACATTTGCTAGCTTTTTAGCGGGGCATTGTCTACGGAGAAAAAGTTAAATTTAAAGGGGCTACTGGTAAAGTTCTTCTTCAGCACCTTTACACGCCGGTAAAGTGAAAATATACATTTGCATTTGGTATAAACGTTCTCGTACAAAGGTAAAAGTCACGAGTACGTGGTAAATGCCAAGGGTGAGACCAATTTCGTAGGTAGTAAGCTTTGCACTTTATCCTCTTACGATTAGTACGTCTGCAGGAGTTTTCGTTTGACCCGTTTCTATTCTCTATTGTCCTCGACCACAAAGAGCTTCGAAAACAAATACGATTCGATCGTCGATTAAAAAGAGCATGCTTCACGCTTCGTCGACGATTTTTTAAATCTATCGTCAAATAATTAGAAGAGATCGAACGTTTCTCCTCGGGTTTCTTGAAACTCTTTCTGAACGGTGATAACGATGAACTTTCGGAAAGCTTGGAAAACTTCGCTTTAGACGACTTCGTTGATTTTATCGAGGATGGAAGAAGCGGGTAAAACTCGACGTTCCTCCGATATCTCTCTCTCTCTCTCTCTTTTTCTTTTATTTTTCAACAACGATGTTCCTCACAATCAATAGCCCACGTTAAATCATGCGAATAGAGAGATTCGTTATAATTGAGTTGGAATTCTCGTACATAACAGTTAGTTCGTCTTCTTTGTCACGATTCAATGTTATTGTACTATGGATTACAATATAATAATATATGTTTATCAACAAATCGGTGTAACTAATCGATGCTATCATTAAAACGTGCAATATGCTACGACTTGCGTGAAACGTGACGTCTCTATAGCAATTTATTTACTTACATACACACACGTACCATCTACATTACCGACGTACAGTGTAACGTTACAAAACCTTTAGCACATAGATCAAGCCAAGCTTCGTCTCTCTATAGCCGGTTATTAACAGAATATTAATATCAAAGTGTCATTATCTCGCGCTGGGTAATTATACGAGCCGCACGATCATCCCTCTTAATCCGTCATGCGAGATTAATAAAAACGCTTGATTTTACAGACGAGCCAATATACTCGTGATCGCAATATGGGTTGGAAATTCAAACGAACTCGATTATATTGTTCCTTGAAATTGCAACGATTCGTTTATTAACTTATATGTTATATTACGATAGAAACGAATATTTCGTTCGTCGGCCCTGTTAATTAATTTAACGTAGATACTCCAATGAAATTGTTCTCTCGATGATATATCTTGAATAACAATAACTATCGTATAAGAAACGGTATTAATCTCCAATGAACGTAGTTATTCGGCTCAATCAAAAGTTTATTAACGAATAGGAAATAAATAAATAAAACTAATGGAGACTCTGTTTAACTATTTAACGTGGAGATATATATTACCATCTCATATGAGAAAGAGAGAGAGAGAAAGAGAGACAGATAGCTAGGAAGGTTAATTACCTAAAACACGTTAAATTGCTTGCAACTGTTAATCATATTTAATCACGAAAGAGCGAGAGACGAGAAGTAACATCATTTCGGAAGGTTACTAGATTCGAAACTGGCCTTTGGCGTGTCCGGAATGAAATAAATTCCAAATGCCGTGAGAACGTTAGAGGTTACACGTTTGTACGGTTCCGCGTCGATTAAATTACATTATTCTGAACGACGCTACCTTGGCGTCATTTAGTTTCGCAGACCCAATGGAAATTCGTCGAAATCACAAAATTAGCGATTCCGCAAGGGTGACGTTTTACCGTCGATTTCAACGATGCCTTCGATGCGTCGTTCTCGTTTCGATCGTTTCGAAAAGTACCGACCTCGTGAGAACGACGTTATTTAATGGTATGGAAAGAACGATCGTTCCGCACGTCTTCGTGCGGAAAGGAAGAGTAGACGCGTTTCAAATCAATTTTATTCCGAAGCGTAATATTGACGATAACCGCGTTGAGTTTTGTCATCGTCGTCATGGCGATCTCTTTTATATGAAAATAGAACGATCTTTTTCATCGATATAACAGTCGAGTTAAAACGTATGCCGTTTTTCCGACAGAAAGTATCTCTCGCGAGAACGATACATTTTTTTTTTTTTTTTTTTTTGTAATTTTTTGAACCATTTCTTCGTACCAAATTTAAAGTATTCGATTAGCATATTTATTTGTGGGAATTATATATTGGAAAAGTATTTTGTGCCAATTCGTTTTACGTTTTATTTCTTTTTAATTCGTCTTTAATTACAATAAATTAAAAGCTACTAAAGCGTGTAAAATAGAAAATAATTTTGCAACGCATATGTTTCTTATATGTAATGATAATACGTAATACATGATTTTAAATATAGATGTATAATTATTTTTTTGATTATAATAACATCAATGTGCGCGCGCCTGTGTGTGTATATATATATATACATATCAACAAAAATATTTCTGTTTCACTGTTTTAATTGCTGCTTGACAAATAAATATATATCTATTTAAATAATACATTCAATAAAAACAGAACAACGCGTGAAATTCATTTGCAACGATTTTTTAAAGCATACCCAAAAAAGTTGTGCAATAAAATTAAACGTTTCAAAAGTACATCAAAATTAAACGTTACATTCGTTCGAAAATAAAGCGTATTGACAATGGGTTAACCCTTTTAACCATTTCTTTTTCTCATATTTCATAATAATTCAAAACTGTTTCAAAACTCTTTCCCTTTGGTAGGGCAGATACTAAAAAGATTTTTCTTTTGAAAAACTTTACGCGACGATTCAATGTAAAAGATCCAAGCATTGAAATCTAACGTTCTTTTGTTAACGATATTTAATAACGTTACCACTTCTCCAGCATTCGGCGTATCAACGTTATAACTGTTCTTGCGTAAACAGCACGACTCGATGATTCTCGATTTCGACGAAGTGAAAACTCGGACTCGGGAGTCGTAGCTTGCATGAGACGAAAGCTCCTCTCCTTGGTTACCCTTTTCATCCGCATCGTGCCATCGCTTCTCATACTACTCGTATATGTACAACGTGTGTATAGGGAAAGTGTTCGCCTCGCTGAGTTTCTAGCGTTTCGACGGGGAATACAACTCGTTCGAGAATGCAACGAGTTAGTTACACACTTGCAACATACCAAAGAGTTTTCTTGCATGGTATTTTCTAAACGGCCGATTCGTTCAATGTGAAAATCGAACGAATGATAGGCCAACGGAGTTGGAGAGAAAAAAAGAGAGAAACAGAAAGAGAGAGAGAGAGAGAGAGAGAGAGAGAGAGAGAGAGAGAGAGAGAGAGAGATAAATATATATATACACAGTATGTATATGTGAACAAGTATATGTATATGTATATATATATATGCATGTGTGAGAGATAAAAAGAAAAAGCGTTTTCATCGATAGCAGCCGATGAATTCAGCGTCGATTACCTTCCGCGTGCGGAATACGCTCCCTTCCAAGCGTGTACCACCCTATTTGCGGTCTACTGATTTTTAATGCCCCATTCAAAAGAGCTCCTTCGAAAAGCTTTCTCGGATGTTGCTGCGGCAACGGCAGCAACCGGAGTCTCCTCCGTGCCTTTTCATCGTTCTTTCACTTCACGTTTCTCTCTCTCTCTCTCTCTGTCTCTCTCTCTCTCTTTCTTTCTCTCCCTTTTACTCTCTCTTTTATTTCTTCTCTTTCTATCTTGATGTATCTAGAGTCCCATATGTTTGGAGAGACGCGCACGCAAGAGCCCACTTCGCGATGTGACATTTTTTATGCCCCGTCACGTATGAGAACACCTACTCTTGCGGTTATCGAATGGCATATCGCGTATCATCGATACCGCTTTGCCAGTTCGCTCAGACATCATCCGTATTGTGAGAGCTTTTCCTTTCGCTTGCCAATATTTTTCAACGAAACGTTTCCATCGAGAGTACATCGTAGTCGTTGTACGTCGTTGTCGTCGTCGTCGTCGTCGTCGTCGTTGTCGTCTTCGTCGTCGTTCCGTTTTTCTTCGATCTTAGCGATCGTGATTTCTTCTTCTTCTTCTTCTTTTTCCTTCTCTTTTCTCAACTGATTCCAGTTGAACTCATCCGAGATTTTTCCCTCTTTCCATTGTGGTTGTTACAGAGAAAGAATTATTATCTCATCGATCGTGTTACGAGTCCGAGACTCGTCCTTGTCGTATTTCGAGTGGACTTAAGCAATAAACTAGATTGATAATCTCTCTTGCTTTTCAAAGTAAAACAAATAGTTACTTAAAATTGGATTTAAACTTGAATAGTGACGGTGCAGATGTAGAGAAAGAGAAAGAGAAAGAGAGATATAGAGATGGAGATAGAGATAAAGAAAGAGAGAGAGACATAGAGATAGATAGATAGATAGATAGAGAGAGAGAGAGAGGATGTGATATAACAAACATATTTATATGAGTTTCGAGATAGATTGGAACGCATGGAAACTATAAAGACTATACACGAAAAGCTAAAAGACGTGTGTGAGAGAAAGATCATAGTATCTACTCGTAAAGTCTTGATGATCGGTTCGTGTCCTGCATATTGTTTCACTCTTTATGAGGAGATCAAAAAAGAGAGAGAGAGACAGACGAGGTGAGAGACAAGGAGAGACAAAAAGAGAGAGAGAGAGAGAGAGAGAGAGACGATCGAACGAGTAGCACGAATTCCTACGAGCGTAGTCTTGCAAAACAATTAGATCTTGGTAATGGCACGCCAGTCAGAAACTATTAAGCTAATTCCAGTACGTGGCGTGCTTCGTAGTGAAAACAGAAAGTGTGTTTGTATCCGTGTGCATATGTGTATGTGTGCGTTTATAGGTGTATTTGTATGTTGTGTCTATGTTGAGTGTGTGAGAGAGGAAGAGAAGATATCATAGGTATATGGCGCGTAAACTCGACGAGCGTGTGGCTGCGAGTTGTGGTGTAGTGGGTTTGGAGAGAAGAGAAGGGGTTAGGTGCTTCGAAAGCTTACTGTCGTGGGGGAAACAAAGTTAGAATCTGATATGACCCGATCTAATTTCATGATAGGGTAGAAGTTCCGGCTATCATTATCGTGTTATGCCACGAACGCTGGACTACAGCGATGACGTAGATAAAAGTAAGTAAGTAGTTACGCGCAACTCGTAGGATTTTTTGAAGAAGAAACAAAAGAGAAAATTCAAAGATGACTTTATTGCACGATTATTATTCGTTTAACGTTGTTTCGTCCTCTGCCTTAAAAGAATCTTTTTTAGCTTAGAAAGTTCTTTACATTATTTATCTGCTTCTCTTTACGTTTATCCATACGCGCGTTTATCGAATGTGGCTCGTTCATCGAATTTCGAAAGGAGGGGAGGATGCAAGGTCGATCTTGAACGTCCGCTCAAAGCTTTGTATACACTTGGATTTTAAGGGTCGTGTCTGGGTCCTGATATGAATCCTTCTTCGGTCGACGGTTTGCAAACGATACGTGACGTTGGAGCTAAGCAAAGAGAACGGAAATCCTGAAAAAGGACCTTATAGCCGGCGATGAAGCGGAAAGGACTTTCACCGAGGGAGGACTTTCGATTGAGAAGATTCACAAAAGAGGGAAAGACGGTAAGAGAAAGAGAGAGAGAAAGAGAGAGAGAGAGAGAGAGGGAGAAAGAAAGGAAAAAGAAGAAAGAGAAAGAAAGAGAAAAAGAAAAAAGAAGAAATAAAGTTGCTCCTTTCCATATTCCTCGACTTTCAACAGAGCTCACGACGTCTTTCAGTCCAGTTCGTCTTCCTGCTAGGAAATGTAACGAAATAAGCATTGCTCTAGAAAAGAAGGAACACGATCGATGCGCGTAGTTAACGGTCGATGACATTGGCGCCTGGCATCCTCTCTACTCTCTAGTTTCCTCTTTCTTTTCTTCTAAAAGGACAACCACCTCCAGCCAACTTATCTTTGCCCCGAGAAGTCCATTAGTTCTTGGATCGTCGTTACCTGTAATTCAATTCCACTGGATTTTGCCAGGTAAGGCGAATTCTTCGAAAAGATAGAAGCAACGACGTCGAAAAGAACAACGTGCTCGGTGGCATCGATTCGAAGGAATGAAGGAACGTAACATCGTAATGGTACGAGACAACGGCTGTTCTAACAACGATGAAACGATAACACAGATAACGATGTTTCCTTTTATACAAGTTTTTCATTTTGATGACTATCTAAAATGTTTAAAACTTAAATAGTTTTTTTTAAATGGGACGACCTTGAGTACGACTCTATTATAAAGTAATTGCAAATTCATTTTTATCTCTCTTCTCCGAGAAGAAGAAGAAAAGAGAGAGAGAGAGAGAGAGAGAGAGAAACTTCTTCACTTTCTTTTCGGTTCTACGTCAAATTTAATCAATTAATTCGAGCTCGATCGAAGGTGAAAAATGACAGGCTCTCGAGGAAAAACTCGAACACATTTGGCCTCAACGTTCTTGACCTCGTCGACGGAAGGCCAACTCAAGGTTTTCTTCGTTGATTTAACGTTAATAGCCGTAAAAACCATTATCGCGTAGTTCCGTTCCTTTAACCTTCCACTTTCTACGAAAGCATCGAATAGAACTGTAATGCACGCTTAGCTACTGGAAGTGTGAGAAAGGGTGGTGAGAAAAGAGAGAGAGAGAGAGAGAGAGAGAAAGCGAAAGAGTGCGAGAGAGAGAAAGAAAGAGAGAGGGAGCTTTGGTGGTCTCGGTCTTCTCGGTTCGACGATTCGACGCGGTAACTTTGTCCTCCCTGCTCTTTCAGCGAGCAAGTTAAGAGGATAAATACATCCGCGAAAATTGAAAATTGTCGTGCTTTGAACGAGACGAGAGCTAAGAGGGAAGAAGAGAAATAGATGGAAAAGAAGAGTCGTTTGAAAGGGATGAAAAAGCGGCCTGTACCGTCGACGATTGCGTGCACCTAGTGCTCTAACTGTTGGCCCGATGGGTTATCGAGATAAGAAAAGGGAGATGCAGCGGAATGTCGGAGGTCGGAGAAGAAAAGTATATTGCAAATTCGTGATATAAGGAGAGAGAAGGAAAGAAAGAAGGAAAGAAAAAAAAGAAAATTGAGAAGAAAAAAGAAAAATGAAACGCTTATACATATATAAATACGCTCTCGTTTTATCAAAAGTTTTCTTTGCTTTGCTGAAGTAGCTATTTCCGATTGGATCGACCGAAATTACTCTGAGATTCGTCTTTTCGATACGTACTTATTTTTCTCTCTTTTTTCCTTCTTTTTTCTCTTTCTCTTCTCCCTTTTTTTCTTCTTCTTTCAACAGACACATCTTCGATCGTTTTGTACGATTTTCAAAGGGGAACGTTTATCTGGCACGATAAATTGATGCTTTTTGTTTCTTTTTTCCCCAAACGACTCCGAAGCACGGTAATGTCTATTGCTTTAGCACGTTCAAGCGTATATAGAATGATGCATTAATTAGTCATGAATCAGCGAATTAATTTACATTCGTTCATTGTTTGCTAATTAGGTGCGCGACGAGTTAATGCTTCTATACGAACGCAACTGGTTAACCGATTACGCTTTCGAACGTCGATGTACGAGGGTCGTGTATCAAATGACGCGTCGATGTGTATACGTATAAATAAAACCGCTTTGGAATAAATACTATGTGCGAGACTAGGCAAGAGTGAGAGGGGATTGGAAACTGGGTATAGACACATACGAATTGAACGTTAGTTACGAATAGTAGCAACGTACTCGCATGCAGATTAATCTCGTTTAACGATCTTTGGAAAATAAATTTATTTGTATATATATATATTTCTTTTATCTTTTTTTTCTCTTTTTTTCATTTAGTCGTTAATCGAAACGTCGATCGAACGTAGAACGAATTATATGCTGGGTTTAAGTATAAAGTGAACCTAACGAGGTCCGTCCATCCTACGGAAATGCGACTACGTAGATAGACCGAGGTGGGGGTAAAATATACGATCGCGTTTCGAACAATGTGAGCTAATTATATCATTACTGAACGGGAGGGAAACTGCTCAGTATACGTGCGAATGAATCCTATTATTGCTTTGAGCGTAGCCTCTGTTACAAATAAACATATGGATCAGGTTCCAACGGTCGGAGAATCATGCAGATATAAATTAATCATAAAAAGAAAAAAAAAAGGATAATTTCGGAGAGACGAAACAAGGACGACAAATATACACGTGATAAATTATGAAAACTGTTATTGTAAAATATTGTTAAGGTACTTAAACATGTTATATATTAGTTATAAATTATATTTTTATAATATAAATTATGAAGTAATAATTTTTGTCATAATTTTACAATGCTATGAAGTTCGTATCGTATTGAAATCGAAGATTGTATATAATATTTGTGAAAAAACAAAAAGAAACAAGATGGATAAATATATAGTAAAGACGTTAAAAATATAATTCTTTCTCGATTCTTTCTTTAAATATGTTTGGAATGGGTTTATGTATTTATATACTTATTAAATATGTGTGTTTTGAAATATTTAGAAAATCACTTTTATTATAACGATGTTATTAGAGAATATAGCTGAAAAGAGGAGATTTTCCCCTTTAAAATGGTGTTTGTTTTATGTCTCTACGACTTTTCGTTCCGGAGATATAAAGTTTTAAAGATTTTCATTCATAATTACGATAATCAGATGATGCGAGTACGCACCGTAGTAAGAAAAAAAAACTGTTTACGTTTTCTTGCGTAAATTCCAAGAATTTATGTAGGTTACTAGGTCAATCATTTTATGAAAGAAATTATATAGGTCAATCTGTCATCATACTTAAATAGAAATATCTCCGGAACTAAAAGTCGTAGAGACTTGAAACAAAAACCGTTTTAAAGGGCAATTTTTTCTCTTTTTTTTTATAACAATTGTTTAATAATTTGTTATAAACAATTTTTGTAAAAAAAATTTTTTTTATTTAATATTACACATAAATCGTAATATTATATTACTGTCATATATATAAACATATATACATTTAACAATTTGTTATAAACAATTTTTACAAAAAAAATTTTTTTGTTATTAACTAATAGTACATATAAATCGTAATATTATATGTTACTGTCGTAAACGCATATACATTTAACAATTTATTTGTTATAAACAATTTAATTGTTATAAACAATTTAATTGTTATAAACAATTTAATTATTATAAACAATTTAATTGTTATTCCGGATTACAAAATTTTGATTTTTCTCTTTTTTTTTTAAATTTGTTTGCCAATGAGAAGATACGATGATGTCAATTATCTACTGTTTTTTTTTATGGTAAATTTGTTATGAATAATCTTTTTATTTAATTTTTTATAAACTATAATATTATGTAATTCATATTCTCTCTATTTGTTTATCGAGAATTTTTATATGTATCGAAGGAAGGATACATCTAAGTGAATAATAAAAAACTAGTTTACTGCAGAAATACTTCTAATAAGTTAATGACTAATTTGTTGTATACATATACGTACATAGATGCATATTTGCTGCATCTCTTATTCATATGGGAAAACTTTTACGTTTCTTTTTCTCGCTAATTAATATTTGCGACATGAAAATTAATATTCTTTAATTAGGAATTTTTAGAAAGTTTGAAATAAAATTCATTTAAAACTTTTCGAGAATTTAAATTTTTTGTCATTTCTCTTTTTTCTCATCTTTCTCGTCTATCTTTTTTAAATACTACTCGTTGACATCCACAAACATTCTCAAGAAAATTAATTGAATAGTTTTCGAGAAAAGAAATAAAACAATAGAAAAAAACATTATAGAAGAGCTAATTTTCTAAGAGGAAATAGTTCTTTCCTTTGTGTTGCCATTAGATACTTACATCGTTATTTTTACTCGGGACTTTGTCTAGTAGTGAAATATTGTAAAGAAATATTCTATAACAACATTTTACAACCTTCAGTATGCTTTTAAACGAGTCAGTGTAGCTTTTCCACGCTGTTTCAATCCATTACCAACTTAGTGCAAAGTAATGGTTTCTCCAAAGAGTCAATATTTTTTAAAGACATTTTTAGCCATCACAGCTGCTTTTTTATACGTGATTCCGTTCAACCGAATGTTAAAATTATTTCAAAATATTTTTCCGGCGTATTTCCTTCAAAGAGATTCACCCTTAATCAATACGTTAGCAATGATTTACGTCATAAATTTTCAGAATTACAAATTTGCCCCGATTTTGACGATGAAGAGCATATAAAGAAAGATAGAAAAAAATATGACAACGCAAGATAATTCTCAGCGACTTTAAACAAATGTTAATTTCTCGAAAAGAAAAGAAAATATAAAAGAAAAAAACGAAGAACAAAAAAGAGATAAATTGCAAATGAAGAATTAAAGACAAGTATAGTTTTCACACGAAAATAAAAATTTTCCAGAACGGGATACGTCAAAATAGTGAAACAGGGGAGCGTTAAATCTCTTGTTCGCGTAGGACAATTTAACCGCAGAAACATGGTATCGAGGATGAATATAAAGAGCGTGGTAATTCGTCATTTCTTGGAAGACTGCCCGCCGCAAGATCTCAGACAATTTGCTCGCACGATATCGTCCGTTGTCCCCACCACTGTTATACTCGTTCGGTTCGCTGGATCGCCATGCCACCGCTTTTCGTTTTCCGACATGATCGGGAGGTTACTTCCGTTCTATTCCTACTAACACCGCCAACATCGACGCCATTGCTGACTCGCGTGGTTTCTCGCCTTAAAGATTTATTCGCTTTATAAATGAAATCCGATGTCCCACACGCCCGCGGTTCAAGTGATTCATGGCGATATCTGACTCGAGTGCAGTGCGCTCACAGGATTTCGTAGCATCTACCTTCTAGGCTGCGGATAATAGCTCGGATGATACAGCTTCTCTTCTCTTCGGGCTACTCGAAAATCGACCTTTCTGTGGAAATATGGGAGAAGCATGAAAACGACGAAAAGTCGGTGAAACTACGTACCTAGCTACCTACCTACCTATCTACCTACCTACCTACCTACCTACCTACCTACCTACCTACCTACCTACCTACCTATCTAACTACGTACCATATATCTCTTTACCGTTATATACTTGCCTTTATATTTTTCTGCGTGTATACTTGCACACGCATATTGAACTCGGTCGAATGAAAATGCTACTTCTCTAGATCGTAACATACGAACGATTTTCAAATATATTTACGTAAAGTTCTCGTTAAAGCCATTTTTTTTATAGATATATCGAAAAATATTGATACGTGTACTTTGGGCACAACTGAAACGAAGTAAAAATAGTTATGTTATATATGTACATATGCAGAGTGTCTCGACGAAAAGAGTTTACCAGGATTATTATAAAATCTATTGATTTTTTCGAAAAACATCAGAACGATTTTGTTTTCGTGGGGAACAAGTCTTTATTATATATTCATCCAGTTTAAATTAAACGCTTAAGACGCTTGACAATTCCCATAACAATTTTAAATGGCGATATATCATTTGAAAGATCTTTTAATTTTTTTTTATTATGCTGTTACTTTTTCTTCTTTTTTTTTGTTTTTAATTTTCAGTCGACAATTCCCGTGAAAATGCGTTTCGAAATATCAGATTGAAAACAACTTTTATTCTATTAAATGTTCAAAATATGTATCGCCGTTCTACATGCAATAATAAAATCTCTTTTTAGTATACGTCAAACATTCTGCAGTATATCCGGTGTATTTCGTTGAATATGCGGGTATTGCTATCTTGGGTAACAAAATTATTGGTTCACTTTTTCTACTAAATAATTTGACCTAAATAATTTGTATTACTTTGATTTATTCGAGAGTTAGATTTATCCATTAATTTGATTATTTTTCTATGAGAACACTTACAATTTGATAATCCAGAATATATAGTAATTCAACCGGTTTCGTTCGAAGAAATTCAATAGAGCATTATCGTTGAGAAATATAGTCAGATTACATGGGATGTATTATATAGAAAATATTCGATGTAACATTAACCAAAGATTTCATCATTCCATGATTCGTATATAAATTCTTGAGAAAGAAAACAATAGAAATCGAATAGTAACTTCCAAAGATACGGATATCCGTTTGTTCCAATAGACAGGAGAACTCTTTTCGGAAGACTAAACTCGCAAAGTGTCGTGTTAAACGATTGCACATTGCTCTCGACATGTCGCGAAGCTTGCCATTTGGCTAACCGCATTGATATGAGCCATGACATCTTGCATCGTCACCAGGCAACGTCGATACGAGCCAAATGCCGTGTATACGAGTGATGGCCGTCGTTCGACGACGACAGGAACGACGAGTTAACGCTGACTGGATAACGCCACCAACTGCCGATATCTGTCGATCATACGTCCTTCACGTAACCACGAGCCATTTCGTTTTGTAACATTTATATCTTTTAGTTCGTTATCAATGAAAGGAGGAAATATGTATTTTCCAAAGTTTTTCTTTTTTCTAGATACTGTAATCAAATCGTCGAGGGAAAAAGAAGATTCTTTTTATCTTCGATGTTAAACATGATTAATGTAAACGATAAGTAAAAGAGAGAGAGAGAGAGAAAGAGAGAGAAACAAACAGAGAGAAAGAGAAAGAGAAAGAAAGAAAGAAAGATAGAAAAGGATAGGTTTCTTCTTCCTCCTTCCTCGTCTTCTTCGTACGACGATAATCCACGTGGACGTCTGACACGCACTCAGAATTTATTTTGCTCTCCCTTTCCCGTTGAGGAAAAAAGTTTTATGACTAATATGCGATAATGTGCCATCCAATACATATATATTTTCCTGGAGCCTGATAGAATTGGAGAGCCGTCAATACCAGCCGCCGCAGATGCCGGGCCGCCTCTTTCCTTCCACTTTTCCTCCACCATCATCATCGGCATCACAACCAACCCCCCTCCTCCCTCCTCATCCCTTCACTTCTTTTTCCTCTAAGATCCTCTTTCCTTTTCTTTTTCTTTTTCTCTTTCTTTTTCTCCTTCTCCTTCTTCTTCTTCTTCTTCTTCGTCTTCTTCTTCTTCTTCTTCTTCTTCTTCTACTCTTACTTCTACTTTTACTTCTATTTCCACCTCGAACACACGAGTGGTGAGCGACGAAACTTTCCTCCTTAGTTAAAGTATCAATATTTTTAGATGGCGCGGCTTTCCCTCCTACCTGAAAGACGTTATTTTCTCGACGGTATCGATTCCCTTCATTTGAGTTCTCTCTGGCATATTACTAGCACACCCTCGCTATGAGAAATTCCATCCGAAAGCATAAGCATGCCGATCGTTCGCGTTAGAGTGCGTACATGGAAATAATAAAAACGATTTCGTCTTCTAAAGCAAACCGAAGGATGAAGGGTAAAAAAGATGACATAAAAATGTCGTCGGTAAGGGCGCGGTGTAACTTTAGATACGGCGAAACGAGAAACGAGGAGTAAGAAGAAAAACGAAAGGAGAAAAACTTTTCCTTTCGCTTCTCTTTCTTACTTACGGCAGCATCAACTATATTTTTCTTCATCCTCTCTCTCTCTCTCTTTCTTTTCTGTGAATTCGATTCTCCTTTTTCCCGATCCCTTAGTCTGCGCGAGCGCGTTATATTCCTCGATACTCGGCAAGGATAATTCGACGCCGGTACGCGGTAAGAACGTTGGCCTTTTCTTTCTCGCGCGACTTTTTCTCCTTCCTTTTTCTTTTTTTTTTCTTTTCTTTTTCCCCTTTCCCTTCCTTTTTCTTTTTCTTTTTCTTTTCCTTTCTCTTTGAAAAAGCAACTGGGAGAGTTATAATCAACGAAATAACGAAAGCTTTTAACGGACGCTGGGGTAGTTTGGAGAATAGAAGATACGGAGATAAAGAAGTATGGAAGAAGAAAAAGAGAAAGAAAGAGAGGAGGAGGAGGATGAGAAAAAAAATAGAAAGAGATAGAGAGAGAGAGAGAGAGAGAGAGACAAACAGATATACAGAAATACTCGAAAAGAAACGAAAAGGGAAAGGGAAAGAACGCGATGCCAACGATCGTTGCTTTCCAGCCGACAAAACAGCTTCGGACAGAAGTTCCTTGACCCGTGTGATATTCGCTGGAAGTAAACCAATTAACTGGTGGCAAGTTCCACGGAAAATTCAGAAACTAGACTCTTGCCGACGGACGATGTTTTTTAAAGGTCCAAATCTCAGTAGTTCCAACCCTCAATCTCTTTTTCTTCGTCATCTTCTTATCTTCTTCAGAGAGATTTCAGAGAGTTCAAGGAGAACAAAAGAAATGGGACATTGAACGGCTGGTCGACTAACAGACGAAAGAAGGAGGAGGTGGAGGAGAGGGGGAAAAAGGATTCGAATGGTTGCAAACAAATTACACGAAACTGACGGACAAAAACAACGAAAATCCGATAATCTTGTTTCGAGACGAGCGTGTAGAAGCTCTGGTCGTTTCTAAGGAGAACCAACGAACGTTCTACTACTTCTAATTAATTTCTGTTTGCTCACTGAAAGTGAGACGACGCGCGACGTACAGTAAAAAGGGATCGGAGAGTATCTAGGAGCAAAGACAAGAAGAAGAAGAAGACTCGCTCTTACCTAGCACTTTTTTTTATAGACTTTCGTTAAGGAGTTCCTTCGCTCACGCAAATACCCGCGAGGGAATAGTTTACGTTTCGGGGAAGACACACAATGCTCCCTATTCAAGGTTAGCCGATGGATCGCTATCGTTGTTGACTTTACACGAGTACAGTCGTCGGAAATTAAGAGAGAGAAAGAGAGAGAGAGGAGAGAAAGAGGAATGATTCTTTTTTTATTGCGTGGTTTTTAACTTCCTTTCGAGTTTAAAGAGAAAGAAAGGAACAGATAAAAGAATATTTTGTTATTACGAAGAACTGGTAAGTAGAAAATATACGATAAAATGAAATACAGACATAATAAAGTAATCGGTATAGAAGTATTACAGAATAAGATACAATAAAAGAGATAGAAGGAGAGAGACAAAGAATGAGAGGCGGAAGGAGAGAGAGAGAGACAGTTTATTGCTCCGAAATGGTTCCACCATGGCGGAAAATATCTACTCTTTATTCTTCTCTTTGGAAACGTAACTCGATAGCGATCTACGAGTCACGGCGTTATACACTTTACACAGGAATAAGAGCGATCGCCGTTAGAAATGAACATCGAACCAACGTGACGGCAGCACTTTTCGTATGATTTTCACCGAAACGGCGATCCATCAAAATCGCGATGCTATTTACGATGGCCGCGTTTATTAAAGCGATTCAGAGTTGTTCGATCATAGCGCTCGGTTGTATCATGGAAATCGGAGAATTGTAGAGTACCGAAAAAGAAAATATTTTCGAAGATGTTTTTATTATAGTCTACGATCGTGGAAATATTATTCTCATTGTGTTTTCAACGATGAATAGACATAAAGCAATAAGGCTCTTTCTCTTTTTCTTTTTCTTTTTCTTTTTATCTGACTGGCACCGTAGCACCATCCTGAATAATTCAAGAAGCCAATTCGAAC
The DNA here is from genome assembly GCF_905475345.1 of Vespula vulgaris. NCBI lineage: Eukaryota > Metazoa > Arthropoda > Insecta > Hymenoptera > Vespidae > Vespula > Vespula vulgaris. The sequence continues at coordinate 4,062,013 of NC_066600.1, read as the reverse complement.
GATCGAAAGAACAAATACTTTGAGGAAGAAAGCTCGATCCTGAATAACCTGCGTTATCGATCGTATACCATCGTTGTTGCTCTTACGATTCGAGTTATTTTGAAACTATGCTCGCAACTTGTTCCTAACTCTTTCCGCATTTTTCGAGAAAAGAAAAAAAAAATATCAGTGGGATTAAATGCGTCCCACGTTTCAAATACGTTTTCTCGAACCAACAAGCATTTTCCTGAGAACATCTATAACTTAGAATAAATTTTACCTAAGTTGAAAACTTAACGAAAACGATAATCATCCTTTATGGACTTTTCAATAGAATTATAGTACTCCCGTTATCTAAGCGTCTTTGTATACGCGGAACTCGTGTGAACTCCGTTTAGTTGCATATCGCATTTATCAAGATAATACGATTTCTACAAAAGGATAAGATATAGGTATTGGCTTAAAATGGTATATTCTCCTTTAAAGGAAACGTCACAAATTTCAAATGATTACGTTTGCTTTCTTGTTACAATATTGCTTTTGTTAAGAGAAATCTCATACGACGGCACGTTTAACCATGAATTTATGATAATTAACAGATTGACTTTTAATCAATCATGCAATATTCTTCATAACCTGTGACAGATACAAAATATAACAAAATTCGTTATCATATTTTTCATGTTTAATTTTACTCTTTATCAGGATCTATAATCTTAATTTTCTATAACACTTGATCGTAAAAACCGTCATTCAATTAAGCAGACTTATCGAAGTAAAAAGAGAAAAAATAAAAAAAGAATGAAAACAAAGAGAAAAATAGAAAAAAGAAAAATAAATAAATATATTCGATAAAAAATCCTTTTCAAATCGTTAACAATGTGCGACAGATATTTTGGTAAAAAATGAAAACGAGTAAGCTGTGTGGATTATTAGAGTTTAATGGGAAAGTGGTTTCCCCGTTAGTCGGATGTTGCGTGGTAGCAATTAATTCGCGTTTCACGGTCGTTAATTCTCGACATAGAAGGAATATCGAAGGGGCGTACTCTTGATACATGCATGTCCCAGCAGACGGTAGGAAAGACGGGGTGCAATCTGCCGCGTGCAACAGCCAGTACGATTTTGCTTGGTAGTATCGTAGCCTGAACGGCCAGGTGTTGCTTGACCCGTGTAAATCGATCTCAACCTAAATTGCGTCGTTAACCAGTCCATCGCGCAACTGCGTTTCGCATCGCAGCTCATTTCGCTCGGTTTATTCGAACGTCATCATAACACCAATCCTTTTATCCTTTAGATCTTTTTTTCTGTCCTTCTTTTTTTCTATTATTTCGATCGATCTAGGAAAAAGAAAAAACAGAAAGGAATTATAGATTGATGAGACCACGGACGAATTGATTTCTTCCTCGAAAACGATCGATAAAAATATTGGATCGTCGGGTTAGTTCGGTAGATAGCTCGTTTGTCGTAGTTTAATTAAATTAGAATTCGTTTATCGTTTGGCAGGCATCGGATAAATTGGTACACAGTCTATTACGGGGATATTAGACTACTATCTAACTTGGGCGATGGTAATTACCGATTACCGAGGAAACGGTTAATCGTCTAACCCTCGCACGCTCGCTCGTGGGAAGCGCATAGGCAATTTGCATAGTTTGCGTCGGTGCTACGTTGAGATCGTAGAGTACTTTTGAAATTGTTCGTTAAAACGAACGAAAAAAAATATTGCGTCTAGAGAATTACTGGGTACCATCCACTCACGTTGTTGCTCGATTTTACTAGAGAATCTCGTCGCCGTTCGCCGATAGAACGATCGAAGCGAATTATCGCGTAAACTTTCAATTGGAAATTCAAACCGGTGGTCTCTTCGGTAACTTCGACTTTCACCGCCCGCTTCTCCCTTGCCAGATTGAACGCAGGGCTCGTAAGCTCGACGTAATTGAAAGGATAAACGAATGATCTGTTAAAAAAAGCTACCTACTCCTACTACGTGTGCCCGTCGTCTAATTTTCTCATTTATCTGATACGGACTCTGTAACTCCAATTTTCTCTATCTTCCTCGATTTACGAGATTGGAAAGTTACAAAATGGAAAAATAGAAATGGAAAGGTAACAAGAAAACAAAGAACAAAAAAACAAAAAGAGAAAATACCAAACAAAATCAGATTGCGATAATAAGGATAAAAAACAAATAAATAACCTCGAACGATCGATATATTCTATTCTTTTCTACCTTTTATTTTTGTCTCTCCCTTTTTTCCTTTTTTTCATCTCCATAGGGAGCTCATCGGGAGGTTTTTAAAATAAACTACACTTTCGTTTTTCCCGAAAGCTTTTCTCGAAGAGACTTTTTGGTGTTTTATTTAGACCGTTCGATACGGGCGATGTTATATCGTGCCCGTAGAATTCTCGGCATCAGAACTGACTCGCTCTTTCCTTCTTTCTTTCTCTCTCTCTCTCTCTCTCTCTCTCTCTTTCTTTCCTTCTCTTCACTTCCCATATTTCATACTCTCTCAAATGTTATTTCGAAATCCACATTGAATCTGGACAGATTGAATCATGGTCTCCGCTTTTCTCAGCACTACAACGTCGTTCCAATCCCCACTATCAAGTCTTCGTTCTTTCGAAAACGAGACGAAACATCGGCAAGTTTATCTACGAACCGCAAACGTGTATTTGATAGACGACGAAAAATTAATAATCGATAGTTACCGAATGAAATACGTTCTTTTTCGTGACCGATATCTTGCTTATTATTTTCTATAGTTTATTTTTTATTTGTTTGCTTTCAAAGGCAAACGACTTTATACCTCGACCTCCGAAAGATTTCTTTCTACTTACATTTTTATGTTTCTTTTTGTTTCAAATCTTTTGACGTGGAACGAATACCTTCTATTGCACGAGACCTACGACATTGCGGAATAAACTCATGGAACAATTCGTATTTTCCTACGAGATTATTATACGATGAAAGAGATATGCACTGCTCACGAAAAAAAAATTACAATTTTTCTCGAGCTTGTATTTTCATTATTAACTTTGAATATCTGGCTTTTTTTTCGGAAAGAGAAACGTTTAAACACCTCTAGGGTATTTCTCTCTCTCTCTCTCTATTTTTTATTTTGTTTTTTTTCTTTTCTTTTTTTCTACATTTTCATCATTATTATTTTTTACAGTTTCTAAAACCCATTATATATCATAGCTGTGACTGAGAAAAAATAAAGTAACACAGAGAGATACGTAAGATACACAGAGAAAAACATTCAAGCATAAACTCGACATCGCTCGACATTCTCTTTCGTTTCCTCCCATTCCCTTCTTTGCGAACTGTTACACGTCAATATCCCATTGAGTTTTATACAGGCACAATTTAGTCACGTCTCACGAATCCGCCTTTTTAAAGGCGCTTTTAAAGCGTATTTGCGTCCACCGTCAGAGTTAAGACATACGGTCGTTTCCATCGTTGGAAAATGGAGAGATTTCGTCGAGATATGGAACTTGGAATGCATGGCCGCAATGAGAAAGAGACGGTCTCTGTAAGGCAAGATGGATGGTATAAAAAAAAGGAAAAAGAGAAAGAAAAAGAAAAGGAAAAAGTAAAAAAAAAAAAGAAGAAATGAAAAAGAAAATAAAGAAAAAGAAAAGAAGTAAGAAAGACGTAGGATAGAAGTAAGAAGGGGAGAGGAAAAGGAAAAATTTGCGAAAGAAATGGTAGAAATGGTAAAAGGAGGAGGAAGAGAAGAAGACGGAAAGTACTAGGCACGTTTATATGCAGTTTTCGTGGTCATTCGACGTTGGTACATCCGGCCGAAACTCTTCTCTTTCTTCGTCTCTCTTTCTCTTGTTCTACACCCCTAACTCAGCCCTTTCTCGCGTTCTCTCGTTTTCAGTCCGTTCTCGTCTTCCCATTCCTTCATGGCCCTTTTTTCGCGTTCGTGCCGACCACACTTTATCATCCAGCAATTATTTCGCGTACCTTTCTCCCTTTTCCTCCTTTTACCCCGTTACTCCCACTCCAACTCCTCCTCTAGCTGTCCTATAAAATATACGTTCGTAGGCGGACCAACCGAGAACGTGCGCGCGAGCGCCCGCTCAGTTATTTATTTTTCCAGTAACTGTAATTTTTCAAACACTGCCCGCCGGATAAATGTGCCAGGCTGTTTTTGACGCGTTTGAAAAATACGATGTCGGCCCGGTCGGCGTTTCTCGAGATCTCGCCGCACGCTGCTAAGCAGGAAGATAAAGATCGTAACCCTCGTCCAAACTCAACCCCTTACGTTTCTCCTCTCGCTAAAGATAGAATCGCTTTTCCTCGTTCTTTTTTTTTCGACGCATCCTTCCTCTACCTCGTTCCAATTATTAAGTAGTATTAATTTATCCAAACGATGATGTTACAGTGATTTGTCAAATTGAACGCTCGATAAATTAATTATACCCCTTCTCTTCTCTCTCTCTCTCTCTCTCTCTCTTTCTTTCTTCTTTTTCGTTTACGAGAATATATCTCCAGTGTCGTTCTTTTTTTACAAGTTCACACTTCAGCGCTAGAAGTGAACGATCGTAAAGATGAGCGCCACGTGGCCCGTAAACGGTGCCCATTTCAAGAAATAGGACCAGCTGAATTTATGAAAAATTCTACGAGGTAGACGAGAGGAGACATAAGAGAAGAAAGAGAGAGAAAGAGAGAGCGATAGAGAGAGATAGGATTGCAAGAGAGATATACGAAAGTTCTTGCTTGCCCATGAAAGCAGAGGTGTGAACGAGCAAGCGACGTGCTTCGTCGTGCAAACGAAGCGCAGCATCTGGACCAAGAGGCAACAATGAGAGAATGTGCATCTTCGAGGAAAGACGCGCGTTTCCGGAAGTAGCTACCTAGCAAACCGGAAACAGCCTTGCGGCTTTACTCTCATCGCTGCTCACACCTGCTACTTTCCAAAGGTATCGTGAAATCTCTTCTTTGGATTCCAGTATTTCCAACTTGACGCCTATTTCTCTCTAGTTTTCTCTCTCCCTATTTCCCACGTTCCTTTTTTTCTCCATTTCCCTTCGTTATTCTTTGGCCTCTACGGACTCAAGTAGTATTAATTTTTGATCGAAAAGAGAGAAGGATGAAAATGGCAAGGGCGACCAGGAAACGGAAAGGAAAATGTTTGCGAAAATGATGTTTTATTCAGAAGTTCATTGAAATTGAAACGATAAATAGAGAAGAAATTCTAGCTTGCGTGCTACGTTTCTCTTTCTCTCTTGAGATAGAAAGAAAGAAAGATAGAAAGAAAGAAAGAAAGAGAAAGAAGAAACGAGAATGTTGCTTTTCTCGAGAGAAATTCGGCGGAAAATAGTAGCGTGACCTTCGTGGTCTCGTTAAGGAAACGTCACGCCTTTCGAGATATATCTTTGATTTTTCTTCAACCTTTCTTTCTTCTCGAATTGCTTCCGACGTCCGTCGGATATACCTTTCGAGATTACGAGAATATATCGAGAAGACGAGGAAAGAATTCTCGAATATATTGAAACTACATTCGTGGAGCGATTTTGCCGACAGAGATTTTCAATAACATAGATTTCGAATTGGCAACGCGCGTGTTACGAAAAATAAGAGGGACAAAATCTACGAATCGAATGCGAAGAACAAGCTCGGGCGAGCACGAAATTATAAGAAATTTTCAAAGGTGATAAGACACGCCGATCTATGTGTATACCTAATATCGTGTCGAGTAGAGAACGTAGGTGAAGCACGTAGATACGTTAAAGTATCATAATGTAGATACTTTATTATTAATGGCGGCACGAACAATCAGCTAAATGTGCGTCCCTCGTATTACACCACTGGGAATTATCATAGAGAGAGAGTATTATCGTCGTTTTAATAGATTCCAATCGGTAACGTGCCAGAGATGTTACTCCGACTCAAGGTATAGCTAAAATCGATCATTTACATATATTCGTTGTATTTACTTTCAACTCAAGATTTACCATTCTCTCGTAACACTTGACGTTCGATTCGATAAAGAAGAAAGTTAATTCGAGCAAGGATTATTTTTCTCATTTAACGACTTGAGTCCATTGAGAATCTATAGAAGTAGACTCGTAAAAAGGACGGAGAATGTAGCTTATTATAAAAGTTAATTTCGAGCTGGGAGCTCTTACCGGCGCCAAAATGCACGCTCGTGAAGTTCTCGCGACGATTGCTTGCGTATGACGTTTAGCTGATTTTCGAGGACGATTGGTGTCGATGTAGTATAGTTGATGGTGGTGGTGGTGGTGAGGATACATCAAGAGGGTAGGAGAAACGATCGTTGGTATGTAATACCGTGGATAGACCGGAACAGTAGGGACGTGCCTAGAAGGGTTCACGTTGCATAACGCCGTCGTGCAATTTCGATGTTCGCTCTCAGTATCCGTAACGTTCGCACGCCATTAATTTCATTCTCGTGCTCAAGGATATCCTATCGACGTCGCCGATCACGACGACGATTTGCCACGTTCCTCCTTCTCGGCCTCGCACTCGCTGAGACGCGAGAAGACGTGAGATGTCGCGTCCCAAATTACTATCTACCACTACCACCATCAGCATCACCATCACCTACGCGCTATTTACTTTCTATCTGTGTAAGAGAGAAAGAGATGTTATTTTCCTCGGAAAAATATTCTCTTCCAGGCGAATAATTCTACGACCTTTTCGAGTGATTTCCTCTTGAAAATTTTCTATAACTATTTCTCGTTGATATAGATATATATGTAGTTATATATGTAACTATGCGTATACCGTACGTACGTATAATCGAGATCAAGATCCTTTTTCATCTTTTACGAAAGAGTTATTCTAAATCGAGAACGTAAATATAACGATAAACGAAAATAATAATGACGATAGTAATGATAATGATATTAATCATAATAACAAAAATAAAGATTCTTTAATTCGGATCTCTTCGATAAGGATTTTATTTTATGTGTTCTATAATTAGGAAAATACTCGACGTCTATGGTTTCATCATTTGGACGCGTTCCGTCGGAGAACGTAATCGTTCTATTTCTCTCGGAATTTGTTCTCTCGCGCTATCCAACGAGAAGTTTCGCAATAGTTTTTTTCACCGGCCGATACGGTCGAGCTATTCGATGAAAAGTCAAATTTTCCTCTTTCCTCTTTTTATCCGCCTATTCTACCTTCGTCTCTCTTTCGCTTCGTTTACATATATACACACACACTTTTTCATACACACCACTACACAAACATGTCTCCTCGGTTACGTTGAAGTTTTAAACGAAAGGCAATAAACATTCTGAAGGGATCGCTGATGCGTTACGTTTAATACACCATTATATATAAAAGGAAACGAGTGTATCATTGATTGAGAAACCACCACGGAGATTCGACAAGCGACAAGCTTTTGCGATTTTTCAATGTCCCGCGATATTTCAGCGATTTTTCGAGCGTACAGAGTCCGTTCTTTCTTCTTTTCTCGATTATATTTCTTTCGAGGAATTTGAAGCGTTGCTTGAACGTTGCTACGAACGAACTGGACAAAATTAGTTCTTTTTTTTTCCTTTTCACTTTTTTCTTCTTTCCTTTTCTCCTTTTTCTTCTTCTATCTTCTTCTTTTTTATCCCGGAATTTTTGTTTCTTTTTTATTTTTTCTTTTTGCTCTTGTCCATTTTAGCCGAAATAGGAAAAAGGATGAGGAACGAGCTCGAACTTTCGCCACTAAGCGGGCATTGGTACGAATGTTAAAAAATACGTTTCGATAGAGCCTCGATACGTTTTACTCTCCGTAAAGAGGATACACGGGCTCGCGATATCCGAACGTAAACACGCAGTCGCATTTGGTCGAGCAATACCAGTTCGGCTACGGTATATATCGGGACGTGCTTCGCCGCCATGTCAGCGTAATAAATGTTTGCAGTACACTACACACCCACTGTGTACACAATTACGCGAATTTACCTATTTTGATTCACGCAAAACCAGTTCCCTCTACATTACAAATAATGGTAGAGCAAACCTGCGAAATTATAATAGTCCTGTCGTATCGATCTATTCCGACGTGATATTACGAATATTGCAGGTTAATCGTAGAATCGTAATAGCTATTAAAATGTGTACGAAGAGCCTGACGACGTGGATAAAACATTGGCTTAAAGTACTACGTTTCTAGCGTTGATCTTTCTCTTTTATGAATGGATTAATATTGTGTAAACAGGATCGTCCATCCTCATACATTTATCATCATTCCTCGTTTCTGCGGATTAAAGTTAAAAAAGTGAACGATTAAAAAGTCGTTTCTGTCGAATTTTCTTTTTCGCCATTGCGTCGATGCAACTCGCTCTCGACGATATTAACGATATTTTTTACGAAAGATTTTTAAGAAAGACCTTTTTGCAAGAAAGAAAGAGAGAGAGAGAGAGAGAGAGAGAGAGAAAGAGAGAGAGAGAATTCGAAGTAATATTAAACACTTTAGCACGCCATCGGATCGTTTTATACCGTTCTTCTCTTTCATTTTGACATTGATCGATGTTATGTTATTTCATATATCCAACATTCAGAAGATCGATTTACAGTGTACAAAAAGTTAAGAGAAAAACGTTAAAAGTCGAACGATTTTTTTAATGTTTCACATGAAAAAAAAGTTACTTTCCATTCGGATCGACTTATCGGACTAATTCTATTTATTGTTAGAAAAGGAAAAAGAATAAAAAGAGAATACAAGAGGGAGGAAAAAGGATCGATATATAAAACGATCGATCTATTCTTATCTTCGAGAAATCTTTTTCTTAACTACTTGCCGATAACATCGAAACTATACAATGGATTCGATCTACACTCTCTCTTTCTCTCTCTCTTCCTCTCTCTCTCTCTCTCTTTCTCTTTCTCTTTCTCTATTCGGCATACCGTTTGGTTTTCAGTTCGACTTCTCCGATCGACAAAACTTGTGCAATTAATAGTAGTAGAGTGGCAAAGAAGAAGAAGGTACGGAAGATCGGAGAGTTGAAAAGCGCTCGAGAAGAGGGTTTGAGGATAGAGAAGGGAGAGGGGTTAATGCTCCGTGCTTGGAAAGGTCGTCGAGCTAACTTCTGCCGAGTAATCAAAGGAAGGCTCTTTGTGCAACGTGTTCGACCATTCGGTGCTTACTCCAATACTAACATCACGTAGAATAGAATAGCAGTGAATACTTCGAATATGAACGCCATGGTCGAAGGTTTCGATTCGATAATCAGCTGGAAAGATGAAATCGAGTTTATACCTACTGTTTTCCTATCGAGTATTCCTTTCTTTTCGACAAAAATAATATTCGATTCTTACTTATTGTCGTACGATTCGTTATCAATGCATTCTTTTTTTCCTTCTTTTAAAAGATGTAGAGAATATGGAAAATGAATATGCTAATGTATTTTAAACAATTTAGCGATGCTATGACGTTGCTTTTGATAATATCCTACAGAATAAACGATAGAGTGTGTCGTGAAACGATTGGTCAGAATGTACATATATAAAGATCAATGTATGTACGTACAAGTATATTTCCACCATACTTTAAACTATAGGTGTAAACGTGTACGCGTGAACGCGTGAACGAACAATTATTAAAAAACCGACGAAGAAACGGAATAATTCACTTGCATATTGCAAAGTTTTATAGAATCATATAGCATCGCGTTGTATTATATTTTATTACATTTTATTTACTTTACTCGTATTTCTTTTTTTTTTTTGCTTCTATTAAATATTACTCATTATCCGCATAATTATGATTAAAAATTTATTATTTCCAAAGGATCTGTTGTGCAATCAGAAGACTTGGAAAGAAAAATATGAGACAAATGGACAATGAGCATGGTATCTATCTCTTTCTTTTTATCTATCTCGTTTTTTTTATATGTAAACAGAGGGAAATGATACGCAACAATGATCCTTTTATCTGAGAAAATCAACGTGGGATTCGAGACAGTCATTGTTTCCTCTCTTTTTTTTTTCTTTTTTCTTTTCTTTTCTATACTATCCTAGAGATATAGTCGAGGATGTTCGATAGATATGTAGGTTCGATAAATGCTCGTAACGAATGTTGCAAGAGAAGGAGGTGAAGGAGTAAGAGGAATGTATGAAAAAAGGAAGACTTTATCCGATTACGTGTTCGTGTGGAATTATACGGTGCATATGAATCATTCTCGCGCATCTCGCTCGCAAGTCTATAGAAGCGGAGGATTCGGGGAACGATATCATATAGCTTTCGGACGCAGACGAATTTTTGCGGAAAATACTGACGCGAAGTATTACGCGGAGTTCTAGATCGTGAATAATGTTTTTTTTTTTTTCTTTTTTCTTTCTATCTATTTTTTCTTTTTTTTCTTTCTTTTTTTTTACGAGGAAAAATGCAGGATAGCTAAAGAAAATATTCGTGATCGTATATATTCGAGGCAACATATTCATAGACATTTTATGAAATAATTTTAAGGCTGACTGTACTTCTTTCCGTCTTTTTATTTTTTTCTCTCGGCATACATGTATAAATACATACACATGATATGTATGTAAACATATCCACGACCAGACAGGCTGTGTTTACCTATCTTCTCTTATTCTCTCTCTCTCTCTCTCTCTCTCTCTCTCTCTCTTTTCAAAACATAACTAAGGCTGAATACACGTAACGTTCTTTGTATACACCAACGTAATATCTATTAATTGTAAACGGAAAGAAAATCAGTCTAGTTTCGTCTTAGCTCTCGTAAAGATCTCTATATTTTATTATATAATATTAGAAGAATAAAATGTGTAAGAAGAAAAATCATCGAGGATTGATCACCGAGGATCGATCATACTGATTCGAAAAAGTCAAAGGAAATTTTGTATTACACGACGTAAGTACGTAAGTACATATATATATATATTTTGTTATATTTAATTTTCTAAAAGAGTCGCTCATTCCAAAGTTCATTCGAAAAATCATAAATCTTGTTAGTTAATTCGATCGGTAATAATCGAAGAATGTTTTCGAATTCGCGACGACGAACGATGCAACGACGACGACAAAGAGTCTTTGGATGCGTAAGAATGCGAAAACTGGATGGGTAAAGAAAAAAGATAGTTGTGGAAGGGATAGGGAGAAGGAAGGGTGGATAATCCTCGACAATTCGTGCTGCTCAAGGCGACGACCAGTTTTAAAGCCGTCTGCCGCCATAATAAATATCACTCCGACGTACGTGAAAAACGAAGAGCAGCAATTTACATTTTATGAGTCGCTGTATAACGAGTTATTGCTCGCGTGTCACTTTTCACGCTACTACTTTATCGTACATGTCTGCTTATTTCGAATCCATCCGATAAGCATATACGTATATCGAATAAATAACGTTTGCGTGTAAGTAGTTAGGAAAACAATTTTTTTCTTTGCGTTCATCCACGTATCTCGCGGTAGTTCAATAAAAATTTGGATAATAGTCTCTTTCGAACATCGTCGAATTTCGTCGTTATATTTGTTTAACGTCGAAACGCGACACTCAATGCGACGCAAAAGAAGGACCTTTTGTACGTCTTGATATTCACCGGGATATAATTGCCATTGAATTTTTCGCAAAAAGCCCTGTTTTCCTTGGCAGCTGGTAATTCGCAGGAGTAGATATTTCACGATTCACGAGAGTTCCATCTCCAAACTCTTTTCCTTCTCTCTTTCTCCTTCTCTCTATCCTTCTCTCTATCCTTCTCTCTTTTCTTTCGTCCTCTCTCTCTCTCTCTCTCTCTCTCTCTCTCTCTCTCTTCGTCTCTCTTTCTTTCTATGTTTTACCAAGACCCAAGCATCTCATCCATCCAGTCAGTCGTTTCTGTCCGCTATTCAATCTTTTCTTTATACTTGGCGCTGTTTTCCAAGCAACGGCAACACAAAGGCAGCAGCTATAACGGCAACGGTAGTAGCAGCAGTCAGCCATATACGACTGTTTCGCGGTAAATCGTTCGTGAAGATGCTGAGGTATCTTCTCTCTCCCGCCTTCAGTCGTAACGACTCTCGCAGTTTATTCGAGTTTCAATGGATAGCGCAAGAAGGGGATGTTAAACCGATGCCGAATGCTCGAATTGCCACCGGAAAAACCGTGGAAAATTCTCATTAGTACCTTTCGTTGAATCAGTCCTTGCTTTCATAAACTTAAAGGGACCTTTTTCATTAATGAATTACACATCCTCTTTTTTTTTCCTTACATACACACATATATGTATATGTATATATAATATTACGAATAGTTTATCCATAAAAGACAACGAAATCTAATTTCTTGCAAGATGTCCTCTGAACGATATAATCGAGTAATTTTTAACGTTGACTACGGTTCGGTCACGATGTCATTGGCGCGAATGAACTTTTTCGTGATTAACGAGCCGCGAGCTTCGCGTTACTCTGTTTGCCAGTGCGTGTTTGTTTTACTCGCGGTTCAATTATCGTCCGTTGGAAAATTCACAGCTTGACATGTACTCTGAAATTGCAAGGCAAATTTATGTTCCTACGCATTAAGGCAGACACATCGCCGGTCGAGCGTCGGTATTTTATCTTTTTCCTCTCTCTCTCTCTCTCTCTCTCTTTCTTTCTCATTAGACCCTCTTTATCTCTTTTCCTAGGGACAATATTCGTATCTCTGTTCGAAGCCACGAAACTTCATTTCGACGTTTTCCATCTAATGTAAGAATTTTTCGTATCTTAATTAAAATATAGACACATATTCAACGACGCGTATCAAATAATTTTTCATTGACATATTGCAATTTGAAAGCACAAAGTACTCTTGTAGATTAAAAAGTGTTATGATTAAAAAGAAAATTAATTGTTCGTTTCGTTCATATTGCCGAGCGTGTATCATAAAACGAATTGCAACTATCTTGAATCGACGATAATGAAAATTTTCGTAAAACGATCTCGGATGAGGTTTTATACGAATTTTACTGTATATATGAAATTGTAATTACGAGCGTTATGAAGAAAAAAGATACATATATGTATATAACCTTATAATGTACATTATTAGCGAAATATGTGAGCTGAACATAGAAAGCTTTATGAATTCGAACAGATTCAAAGCGTTCACTGACAGGGAAATGGAAGTGGGACAATAAATAATGTTGCAAGTTGATTCAATGTTACGTTTAATTGGATTTTCGTATCTATGAGAGTATAATCGATATATATGTGTGTGTGTGTATGTGTACATATATATATAAAATATATGTGTATGTACATATATTGGTTGATTAAGAATTATCGAATTTAACGATTAATAATTGTAACATCATTTTCATTATTATTATTATCCTATAACATTATTATTTCATATTATATTTCGATTGAAGAGAGACATTGAAATTCTAAGAACATTACAAATGGTGTAAACGTATAGGCATGATACGTGAAACTTGAGAATCTTCGAGTTATCTCAAGACGTTAACTTGAAGAAAGGGAAGGAACAGATAGAGTACGTTGACATTGCTTTTGGTCGAATTCCATTCGTTGTCATTCGAAGAGAATTCATTGGCGTAAAGTAACTCCGACATGGAGGTCGGACTAGTACGCGTATCTAGGTGTTTCTACGCGGTTGCCAGTAGCAACCTCTTAGGTTCACATCGAGCTATTAGACTTTCAGAAGGGCGGTTGATCATCGAGCACATACCACGATCCAGAGTTTACACGTCGTAGACAAATACCCCGTCCTGCCCTTATGGTAATAGTCTAATTCCCTCGGCATGGCGGATGCAGCGCGACGAATGTGAGCGTAAGTTTATTACGAGGATCACGAAAGTTTGCCTTGAGATTGCTCTATCCTTTTGCAAGAGCTTTCGACAATAATGCGCCACGGCTAAAACGATTATCCATGCTGTGCGATGTTCGGCCAGACAAACAATGAGAATTAAATCAATGGTCAAAGGATATGAATCGGTAAAGTGCATTTTATTTATTCGCTTGAACTTTCTCTTAATCGCCTCTATATTTTAACGTTGGTTAGAGAAACATCCTGTGTTTGCACTGGTCCGTAACCGGATGATTTTTACCAATATCGCAATCCGATTGTCGAAGCTTTTAGTTTTTCATGAAAATGTAGTTTCGATTTTTTTAACTCGTAGATTGATACGTATCTAAAAAAGTATTTTGCAATATTTTTTCTTTCTTTTTATCTTTTTTGTTTTTTTTATTTTTTATTTTTTTTTTTTAATATCGCGTTAACGTTTATTCAGCGTAATGATTGAGTGTGACGTATCTTTAACGTTAGTTGAAAAATTCGTCGAAATTAAATAGATTGTATCGGAGTCTAACGAAAGTATGGCTTTCGAATATTACGAGTTTAAGAATCAAGTAACACAAGAGAGCCTTCGTTATTTTGACGTGACCGTTGCCACGATCCCTTTGGGAAGCAAGCAATAAAGTGACCACGACGTGGACGTATAAAAGTAAAGTTAGATGCTAGTTACATTACGTTCGAACTCTGTTGCCCGTTCAGAGGGCTTCGACTTTCTCCCCTCGGTCCAAGAAAATTAAGAGTAAACTTACTCGTAAGCTGACGGTGAAATGGACGTTATTATGGTTTACAAAAAATCACGATCAGACAGTAAAAGATCAGGAAATAATGTATTCTACGAAATAGAAGGAAGTTCTTCAATTTAAGGGTTGTTTATTTTCTTAAAGAAAACTTAAATTTCGAAGAATTTTTCAGTTGTTATCAAGAAATTCATATTTATGAAGGAAACACGTTGAAAACAAAAAAATATATATATATGCGAAGAGAAGGGGAAAGGTAATTTGTATAATCCAAAGTATCGTAACGCCTTCCTCTTTCTTTTCTTTTCTTCCTTTATTGCTTTCTACGAGAAAAGAATCGCTTCGCGAAGAATCCTGTCGGGGTTAAGATCGATCCTAATGCTTCTTTAATTCGTTATTTCACGAGTTGGAAAGTCAGAGACGAGATCGTTCGACGATAGGTCGATCGGAAGTTGGTTTGAACGCGTTAAAGTCCGGCTTGCTCTTGCGGCACGCTTTTCGTTGGGTAAATTGCCTTCTTGTCGCTAAGCCACCGAGCAGACAAGAGTTCCATTCTGCGCTTGATAGGTGTAATTACAAAAGTTTTAGCCGCTATAAACGCGCAGCTTCCAACGGATCTAATGACGTTTCTATTACGGCTTTAGTAATGATTTACTAAGCAATAAAAAAGATTCCACACAATTACCTTGGACCCCCGAGTATGTGAGACGAAGCGTCACGTTGCCAATAAATATCTAAACTTTTCACGTCACGTTTTAAACTTCACTTCGATGCTTCTCTTGCGTCACCACGACGTGGCACGTACCTAAGTATCGCGTCGTTAATTCTGTTTTCCTCGATGAAAATCAATCTCTTGCGCTTTTCACCTACGTCATCTTGTGTAAGCCGTCGGGTCGCATCGTAAGACAAAGAAGAAATTCCACGCACGAGACGTGAGCAGAAAATTTAGGGCGTTTCACCCTCGAAGACCTTTTCGTTCTAGTTTCGAGAACCTTCGTGTGGAATTATCCTCTTCTTCCGAAGATGCACTCTCGAGATGGAGCACGAGGAGAGGCAGGAAAGTTAAATAGAAAAAAGAAAGAGGCAGCACTTTCGTTGACCTAAGAAGAACAAGAAGTAAAAGTAGAAGAAGAAGAAGAAGAAGAAGAGGAAGAAGAAGAAGAAGAAGAAGAAAAAGAAGTAGAACAAGAAGAACAAGAAGCAGAAGAAGCAGAAGAAGGGGGGATCGGACGAGCGGCCTGATGGAAGGATCCGATGGAAAGAAACAGATGGAAGTTGGAGCTCGATGCAGCTTCTTACCTGATTGCATTTCGTCCCATCGGCTGTTTCTCGCGATTTTCTCGGCGACTTTCCTGCGATCGTTTTCTTGCGAGTAAAAAAAAAAGAAAAGAAAAGAAAAAATAAGAAAGAAAAATAAGAAGAAAGAAAGTCGGAAAAAGAAAAAGAATGAAAAGGATAAGAGAAGGAAGAAGGAAAAAGTAGAGAGGAGGAGTATAAGAGACGGAAGAAACGTTCGTTCATATAAAGGATACTTGGTCATAGCGAAAATCGTCGGGCAGTTTGTCGCCTCGTAGAAGACTAGGTTCTACTCGTCAGTTAGCAGGACTCTCGGGAGTCGAGAATATCGCACAAAAAATACACATTCAACCGTGCAATATTTTACGAGGCGATCGTGAGTATCCTTTATATTGGTTTATTTACGCGCCTTCTCTGTTTTCGTTGCATTCCCAACACGATGCCTGCCTGGCTGACTCTCAAGCTATCTCTACGTTTTCTTCGATGACCTCCTTCTTTCCTTTTACCCTTTCTTGTTTTTTTCTTTTTTTTTCTATTCTCCTCTATATCTCGCTTCCTCTCTCACATCACAGGGACCTCCCATCGTGTTCTCGGCAAGATCTCTCATGCTCCAGTGCTCCCTCGTCGCTTCGATGCTCGAAAGTCGTTCCCAGGCGTCCCACTCGTGCCTCGAAATTCACCATCCCACGTACCCCTCCTCTCCCCTTCCTACCCTCTCTCCATTTTATTACTAGCACCATTACCCCTCGGACACCACCCTCTCCTTTCCTATTTCTTTGCTTCCCATTCTCCGGTTTGGCTATGCTACACGATATTTTACTACCTCTTTACCGTGGAACACAATTATTACTCCCGGTCCTGTGTCCCGGTCTTAGTTCTCCCTCCTCTTAGTTTCTCTTCTCTCGACCTCGCAAATTCAAGAAGTAACATATTTATTTAATCGCTAGTCGTTCGATAACTCGACTCGACCCTGTTCGATCTTATTATCTTCGCTCTTGAAAGGCACGTTCTCACCTATCATACTACACTTTGTCTCTCTCGTTCGTTCCATTATTCCATCGGGGAAGACTATTTTTCACGAATACCCGTATCTTTAATATACTTCGTCTCATCATCTAGAAGATCTCGGACGAAAGTTAGTCATAGCTTCTCATTTTCCTCGGAAAACGATGATTCATCGAGTGCTCGCCGTTCTACGAATCACACTTAAGCTTGGCACTGTTACAGCGGTTCGGACAAGTGAATCAAGATTCACGTTCTATTCACGAAGAAGAAGACTTTTCTAACCTACAAATGTTTTCGTGATTTCAGACATACTTTTTACATAAATCGACGTTGCAGAAATCTTTAAAGAAGCTTTTTCTATCAAGTAAAAAAAAAAAAAAAAGAAAATTATCGGATTCGCTAGTCACCTTTTACTTCCGTCAAGACTGGTAACGCCCGAGAGCTTTTAAACCTTCCTTCACTAGACGGAGAGAAAACGCTTTTATCGATGTGAATAAGAGAAAGAAGGAAGAAAACACAAAGAGAAGGAAGATGAGAGAAAGAGAAAGAGAAAGAGAAAAAGAGGTGCAAATTCCGGATAACCTGTATCCTGAAAAGCCCTTTGAGCTTGGGGATGCTCAACCGGGCATTAAGATTGGTTCAACAGCTATTTATAGATTGTATATAAAGTATCGGCAATGTATCGCAGGTATAGTCGTAAGTAGCGGCAAATGAAATAGAGAAAGAGAAAGAGAGGCACGCTTCGTTGGATCTTAATGCGTCCTAAGTACCGGCTTATCCAAGGCTTTCGAAAGGCACAGCATACGTAATGATAAGGTCGCTTTGGAAGAGGGCCGAAGGAGGCCAAGCGAAATTGCGGGAGCATGCTCTTCGGTATTCCTCGAATAATTCGGCAATTCGCGTGATCGCGCAAAAGCGCTCGA
Source organism: Vespula vulgaris (assembly GCF_905475345.1). Taxonomy (NCBI): domain Eukaryota; kingdom Metazoa; phylum Arthropoda; class Insecta; order Hymenoptera; family Vespidae; genus Vespula; species Vespula vulgaris. The sequence continues at coordinate 4,044,309 of NC_066600.1, read as the reverse complement.
TAGAAGTACTAATACAAGAAGGGTGAGTGGGTTGTTTGCTAGAGGGTGGATGGGTCTATATTGGTAGTAGGGTATGTCGATATTACTGTCGATATAGGTATCGTTGAATGTGGGCCAAGAATGGTAATTCTTGGGAGGGAAACGAAAAGAGAAATTATTTTGCAACTATGGGAAGAAAGAAGGAGAGGAAGGGAGAGATACAGAGAGACAAAGAGAGAGAGAGAGAGAGAGAGAGAGAGAGAGAGAGAGATGATATATATATATATATGAGAATATTGGGAATATGCAGAGCGATTAAAACAGTATACGTAAATCTTGTAAACTTCCCAACTACTTCCCCCATTCCTCTTAGTACAGTTTCGTGAGTTTTAGATTAATAATCTCGATACGATAATTTATAGGATAAAAAGAAAGAATAAAATAGGATCATTTTCCTTTGTAGATTGGTACGACTTAATCGACTTGTAGTTTTTCTTAAGATTTTAGTCAATTCAATTCCTTCCCGGGTTGCGAAACTTTCATCGTATTCATTAAGACCGACATTAGACCGACCTTTAACGAAGTCTCATCCGAGTTACTCGTGAAATCGATAGGACTTTATTAACGTGACGTGTCTGAATAGCAGCGAGGTAGGCTAAAAAAGACATCCTCGTTTCTCTCGTTATATTCATGAAAGGTGCAAGTGATGAGATAGAGAGAGAGAGAGAGAGAGAGAGAGAGAGAGAGAGAGACAGAGAGAGAAAAAGAAAGAGAGAGAGTGAAAGATAGAGAGATAGACAGAGGAACTATCTCATTTTTCAAAACGAACCCTCAACGAGTTCTGTTTGTCAAGTCTAGCTATACTTATAATGCTTTCTTTCTTTTTCTTTCTCATTGCATAAAGGCATGTGAGGAAAAATGCAAAGAGGAAATAGTGTGGAGGAAAGAGCAACTTTTACCACACTTTCTCTCTCCTAGTACGAACGACCAAAAGAGATACGCGGTTGAAGGACTTAAAGCCGTCTCTTCCTTGTTCGACCCTTTCAAATGACGTGGCTTAACGTACCTCCTTTCGCCTTGACAAAGGAAATATGGTAGTTATCTCTTGGTCTTTCCACTCTTTCGTCTCTGTCTCTCTAGTGAATCGGTCGATGTTCCGTGAAAATTCTTTCTTTAGATAGAAGAAACGTAGGAACGTTGTAAGAAGCTTTTGGATATCAAATAGCTATGATTTTGTAGTTCAATCTTTCTATCTCTTTCTCTCTCTCTCTCTCTCTCTCTCTCTCTTTCTTTCTATTTTATATTTATTTATTTTTCTCATTTTATTTTCGCCCTTTTTAACGAAGAGAAGATTTCATTTCTATCGGATAATTAATTATTTCAAGCAAAGCTAGATCAAAGATGCGTGAAAAGATGAACGAAGTTTTCTTAACGCGTAACATCAACGATTTCTTGCTCAACTATGATGGCTTTTAATGACCGAAAGTCTTCTTGGATCGCAACGATATCACGTTCGTGACTTTCCGAGATTGCTGACGTAACGGGAATCTTTATTAATTTTAAGAAACACGAGGCATTAAAACGACAAGGAAAATTTTTCAGTGTATCAATTCAACTTCTCTAACGTGTAAATCTTTTATATCGTCATTTTAACAAATTGCATTGTGTTCCATTCTAATTTTATCCTCTTATCATTAGTAATAGTGTAATATTAACACTTGTTATGTAATCGAAATGTATATGTTAATACGCATAGATTTGCGTACTTATGCATATATTGTATGTATATGTTGTAATTTACATATTACATGTTTACTTCCTATGGTACGTTATGTATTGAAAATTATATTAATTGCTATGAAATAACTATTAGTTGCATATTTAATTAATCAGTTATAATTAACTAATGCTAAGTTAAATATTATATACTTTATTAATAATATAACAAAGATGCAAGATTGTTGCTCTTAAAGATATTATAGGATTGATTACACGAATTTCTAGAGCATTAAAATGTGGCGTAACAGATAAGATTATAATAAAAATCATGAAATACTTTAAAAAGAAATTCGGCGTGAAAGCACAAATGGAACTTTGATGTGGTTAAAGGTAACGACATTCTTGCTGAATATACTTTCGGAGATGTACTTTGAAACGATCCATAATACGTATACATATATACAGCGTTCTATTTGATAACAACGATAAAAGTCGAGCAATCTGACATAAAAAGAGAGAAAGGGAGAAAGAGAAAGAGAGAGAAAGAGAGAGAGAGAGAGAGAGAGAGGCGGAAGAAAGAGGGAGAAGGAGGGAAAGAGAAGAGAGAACGAAAATCGTTGAAAGCATACAACAAAAATATCGTCGTATAACAGACGATATTCGTAGAAACGATTTTTTTTTTTTCAGAAGATATTTTCCCATTTGACCGATTCATGAAAGAATAACCTTTCAATTCGATCGTTTGCGAATTGTAACCTTTAAAGCTTTTTGTAAAAATAAAAACAGAAAAACAACAAACGAACGAGCGAGCGTTGGAGCATGCTGCCGTCATTGTTTATACAAGGAAACATTTATCGCGACATAAATCGTTAGGTCTTACTCGCTAGCTCGTTAGTTAGGATATTTATTAGTGTAATTTTGTCGTCTATCAACGTCTACGAATAAAAATTAACATAGGTCGGTAGGTTTTGAATATTTTATATTCTTATTTAGAATCACTCGTATGGATATACATGCGTAGTAACTGTTACTATACGAGAAATGCACATGTTGAAATATAATCAACTATACGAGGAAATAAAAATACAAGAATGCTAACTATTCTCTCTCTCTCTCTCTCTCTCTCTCTCTCTCTCTTTCTTTTCTTCTCTCTCATCGTCTCTAAAAGTCAGACGAATTTTTACAAGGTACCTTTTACCGAGCGTTAATATTAATATGCATTTCACTGGTGTAACTTTACAAAAATATCTTTAAGCGGAATTTAAATAATATATTTTATTATACCGTCACATAAGCCGCCGTCGTCGCCGCCACTACCGCCACCACCACCATCACCATTGCCTCCACCGCCGCCGCCACCGCCTCCACCATCGCCGCCACCACCGACCGCCGTCGCTTTCATTAAGCCAACGCTCTGTTGTTTGAATATTCATTAAAGCTAACACAATGGTATAACTGCTCGTGCCGTTCTCGATGACACCGATAGCCTTATCCGATTTTAGAATAATCCGAGTACTTTCGAGGCACGTTTACAAAGAGAAATCGTACGAACCGTCTACGAGACCTTTGCTCCTTTTATCTCTGAAACTGGAAAAGCAGCAGGACTTCGTTACGATCGGTTAATCGAACCAATCGATCATTCTTCTCCGTGTACGCCTGTGTCGTTTGACGTTTTTTCCACCATTTTTCATTCCATCCACGAACTTTCTCGTTGGGACGGATCGTTCGTATTGTTTAGAGCGAACGGGATCGTAAAGCGAGCGGCTCTGAAAACGGTTAACGATCCTCGATCAACGATCGTATTTCGATGCGACCAGCCGAGAAGATATCGCTAACGTATTACGTTCATCGATACCTAAACGTCGTTCGATAACTGGGATTATGATCGTATCGTCCTGCCTACCTTGACGAAAAATAATGGCTCTTCGTGAAATAAATCGAATTAATGGGGTTTGTACATTCGGTAAATAATAATTCATTGATGATTTTCATTGATACCGATATCAAAGGGATGACAACAACGAAAAAAAAAACAGAAAAAAAAGAGAAAGAAAAAAGAAGAAGAAGAAGAGAAAAAAGAAAAGAAAAAGCGAATAAATTTATTGTTTATGAACGAATTCATGAATCTTCAATGAATAAAATCCAATAAGAAGTTTTGAGGGAATATTTATACCGTCTCTTTGACGTGTCGAGAGAATAGAAGAGAATAGAATCAATTTGTTATCTTTCGGCTACGATAGAAGCGCAACGAGCTTTAAGGTGTGAAATCGATTTCTCCACGGGGTTCCCTCACTCTATTTCTCTCTCCCTCCCTCCCTCCCTCTCTCTCTCTCTCTCTCTTTTACCCTCTCTCATTCTCTATCTCTTTCTCTCTCGCTTTTCGTTTCTCGTGGTAGTCACATTGAATATACATGCTCACCACCACCAACCGATCGACCTCATCCGCATTCTAATCAGCTCTTACTTCACACGGCCAGAAACAGCTTGCTGAACTTTAACTCGTTATCCCGCTCGACCACGGAAATGCTGTGGCTGGTTTGGCACGGTCGACCGATTCGTCCGAAACTCGTCTGAGAATGCTTTTGATGTTGATGTCACTAGAAAAAAAGAAACAAAATTTATTTTTACTCGCACTCTCTTTCATCGAGATAAGGAGGAGGAATTAACGAAGACGATGTAAAAAGACGGCTAACGATCCGTATACGAGAATAAGATGATGTTAGGAAGAAAAGAAGTGGCTTTTTTTTCTACGAAACCTAAGATATATCATAAGGATGGTAACGATGATAATGATAATGATGATGATGATGATGATACACGGGACAAAATTCTAATAGATTCTAAGTAATTCTAAAGAATAATGATATATATTCGTGAAAATAACGAACACGATATTTTAGTTCTCTATGATAAATTTGTAATGAATAGTCCTGATCGTTTCATCTATGCATCCTTAAAGTATGATTACATAGCGATCACAAGCCCAAGCTTGTTAAATGTTTAATAATTACGATCCTCGTAATCACCATTTAAATGGAGTTTGGATAACGCATCACGTTGTGGAGCTTTGCGAACTATTGTACGTACATATATGGTAGTATATAAACTATCATTTAATATCTCAATATTCTACAGATATATATATGTGTGTGTATATAGTGTGTGTATGTGTGTGTATATATATATATGTATGTATATTTGTATGTATAATTTATCTAGAAATTAATGAGAAAAGGGAAAATCGAATGAAGAAAAATTACTGGAACTAGAACGAGTAGGTATTCGAATAAAACTGAGCAATCCTTCCTTCGCTTTTTCGATTTAAATTGAAGTTGGAATAGAAATTCGAGACTATTGATCTTCTCGAATAAGACGAAGACACGAAAACTGAGATAAGAAGAGCACTGGTAATTCTGGTTAGTTGAATCGATCGTTTTCTCTTCTGGACATACTCCCTTGGAAGTTTGAGCTCGGGGATCAACGCTAAATGTAACGAGATGCAGCTTCGAGATTCTAGATGTGCCGAAAGGACGAGCTACGAGGTGAAGTCGTTAGTAGAACAATACTATAGTTACGGCTGGAAACGCGAGTACCATCCAAACGTCGAAATTGGACGTCGTGGGACAGTCGGCCATAAGCCTTGCAAATCGTATAGAGTCCTTTATAACGAAGCGTGCGCGCGTTCTCGCGTGCGAGAGAGAGGGAGAGAGAGAGAGAGAGAGAAAGATAAATTGATAAAAAGAGACAAAGAGATGTATTCATGATATCGAATTCTAGTAAACTGAAAAGGACAAAACATCGTTGAATCTTTTGCGAGTTATTCGCATTACATGCATACAAGCTCGAGATATTCCGCATGCGATCGACATTCCATTGACGGTGACATCGAACATGGTAATCTCGCGTGCGAATTCAAGTCCGCGTTTAATTCGGAATTATCGATGAATTATCGAACCTTGTGTTTGTGATAACATATCAAAGAAGGTTTTGTATCGAACGAGAATATATCTTCGATTTTCTATATTCTATCTCTATTTTGTATATCGTTGATATATTCATTGATAAAAATTTATTATATAGAGATAAAGATTTTTCCTGATGACATTATTGCCTTTATCGAGAGTTTTTTGTGGTATTCAGTAACGTGTGAATATATATCGGGAAATCTCGTCTCTCAAATATGAATCCAATTTACGTGGAACACGTTCCTCACGTGTACGTCTCGAACGACTTCTTTCTATCTCTCTCAGATTCACACTTTCCATCCGTACGCGAGAGAAACGTGCGACACGATGAAAATCTAATCGCAAGGAACCTCTTGGAATAGCAAGCACACCAGGATATTTCCGTTTCTCTTTCCTTTCTCTTTCTGCTTGTCCCTTTTTTTTGTTCTCTCGTTGAAGTATGCGCGCGCTCGCACACACACACACACACACACACACACACACAGACACAGACATAGACACAGACATATATTTATACAAACAGAAACTATCTCTCTTTCCTTATTTTTCTTCCTCTCAATTTTCCATTCAAGTTCTTAAAGAATTGTATTCTCTCTCTCTCTCTCTCTCTCTTTCTCTTTTTCTCGTATCCTCTCCATGTTCTCTCCCACTGTTTCTCCTTTTTATTTCTAATTTTTACTTCTTTTCTTTTTCTGAAGATTTTCTTCCCCATAAATAATGTTTAATCGACGCTTTCATCTTCTCCCAGAATCGTTTCACTTTTCCTACTCCTCGTAAACAACTCCGTTTGCTATGGTGAGCGAGCAACGGGACGAGGATTAAGCGACGAACATTTTGCGATTAAAGGGATCGATAAGGGTTTTATTGTGCGACGAGACAAATCGCCCGGATGATATCGTTTTTCCGGCACTCGGCGCTGCGCGAAATTTAACGAGAGCTTCATTTCTCTGAAGAACGATAAAGCGTTATAATTCTGATGGAGAAACAAGAGATGATCTCTTGGAAAAATGTGACTATTTATAGAATCAAAAGAGAAGTATTAGTCGATTACATTCTTAGATACTATTAAGTATCATCGATCGTAGAATATTAAAAGGAACCTTATTATTGCAATTCGACTCGTAATCTTATTATAACTCACGTTATACGAGAAATAAGATGACGTCGCAACGTCATCATAGTGGCATCAAATTATGCCGTTGTCGTGTCGACTGCAGTCTCGCGTTCTTGTTTAGAAATTTAATGCTTGCTCTCGAGTCGTGCAACGAGTCGTGCTCGCACTTTCGCCGAGTAGTTTGTGATATCGTAAATCTCATAGTAGCTCTGGTAGACGAGGGGTGGCGATACTGCGTTCGGAAAGTCGTCGATGTATTCACGGGATATAACGTATCGATGTCGAAGCCTGGAAAAGCCGAAAAATAAGTATATCGTCGGCGTCGTCGGTATCGTTCGAGGAAGAAGAGGATGGAACGGGAGTTTGGTTGGGTAGGAGGAAGAGGAAAAGGAAGAAAAGGAAAAAGAGGAGGAGGAGGAGGAGGAGGAGGAGGAGAAGGAGAAGGAGGAAACGGAAGAGTGGGCGACGATGGAGCCGAAGTTACCATCGTCGTGGAACTCACGAGAAAGGGGAGGAGTTATGGAGGGTAAGAGCAGAGAGGGGTGCTTTTGAAAAAAGCCGAGGAGTTTCTGTTTTTCCTCGGGAAACACGCTCATGCATCGTGGAAGGGCGGGAGATTGGGCGGACGAGTGGAAGACGTAAAGAGAAGGGAACAAAGCGAGAGAGAGAGAGAGAGAGAGAGAGAAAGAGAGGAGAAGGAAAAAAAATTGGGGTGGAGAAAGAGGGGGAGGAGAGAGTCAAACTCTCCTTCGTTGAATATTCGCCGATGGGGAAGACGATACGCTTGTGTCTACGCGCACCACAATATTACTAGCTTCACTATGGACGAACCTAAAGGGGAACGTATGATGAATATATATGCGGAAGATACACGTATATCCAGTAGTATAGGTAGAATACATAGAAATACGCAGAGTATACGAGAAGCCTACGTATACGCGTAAATGTGCGAGCGAGCTCTTCTGGAAAAGGGACAACGCTTCGCTGTTTAAATTGCTTAACTTTAAACTTTCACTCACGTATGCAAACTAATGCAAACCGAAGGCTCGTGGAAGGAACTGCAAACAGCTCACTCGGGAGTCCCCAGCATCCGCGCTCCCGGGACGCAGCAGCCTCCTCTCGACGCCATCCACCCTCTCGACGAAACGAGCCTTTCCTACCTATATATCGGCTGTCCTAATTTTCCCGCTGCTGCGCCACTCCTCGCTATCCAACCAGTCAACCAACCAGCCAGCTAACGCAGAGACAATCCTTCCTTTGGCTCATCGCTTTGTCCTTGCGAGTGTTTTCGCTTAACCAAATGAAGACCTAGTAAAGCACGTCATTAGGAGAAGCTACATCTTATTCGTCTAAGTTTGCACTTGTCTGGTTATGACGGTGGTAGTATTATTTCTGTACAGTTAGGCTGTCATGGGACGTTTCGATCTACTACTGTTTCTCCGTAGCTTTCTCCCCGATAAACAATATCTTTGTATTTGACTATAGTACGGTAAAGATGAGACGCTCGAGTACGAAGCTATCGTTTGTTGTAAGACAAATTTACCGAGACAGGTTGCTATATAATTAACGATACTTCGTTAGATTCAATTGAGCTACTTCCTTGTCTCCTCTCCCCTTCTCTCTCTCTCTCTTTATTTATCTATCTATCTATCTATCTATCTATCTATATATGTATCTATCTACATATCTATCTATCTCTTTCCATTTCAAGCAACTCATGTGCGCATTCGCGCAAGATAACGATTCGGCATTTACGAATACTCAATTAATCAGCCATCCTGATTTCCCCGATAATTTTGGAATCTAACTTAAATACGGAGTAAAGCTCGCGTTAGAATTTAAACGGAAGTCAACCAGCTTTACGTAAGTTTCATGTAATCGACAAACCGTCGAGATACGAAGGTATACTAGATGCTTATATGTATGTATATATGTGCACATTGGAAACGAATAGAAGGATGTGGGAACGAAGTGAGAGGAAAGGTAACGATAACTCAGCGAAATTATCGAGATTGTCTTTCGAAGTTTCCCAAGGTGTGTGCTACTTCTGCGGGTAATTTAAAGCAAGACCGTAAGTAATAATCGATGATACTCAGGCGATGTCTCTAGAGTATATAATATCTACGAAAGTATAGTTATACCTATAGTATATATATCTATGTATCTATATAGATCCTATATACAATATGTTTCGCGTTCTATTATATTAAGAAATATTGTAAATTTAAAACGGAACTTAATATTTTCATGAAAGTTAACTAACGCGATTCTAACGTGACTCAATATAGTACTTTCTTCAAAAATATGCAAAGAAAAATTGTCGATTTAATCGATTTTCTTTTTTTTTATCTTTTCTTTCTTTGAAGGGGGAAGGGGATCATCCATTTTATAAATGTCCTTCAGTTACGCGAAGATTTCATAGAGTTCATCTTTTCGTTTTGGTTATTATTGCCATCGGACCATTTTTGAATTATCGTCGAACGTTAAAACGAAATGGAGTGTGATCGAAGAAAATTACCGGAAGGCCGGATGAGAGTAGTTCGATTAAATAGTGTTGGATGGTTTAAATGAAGTTATCTCGCTCGGTCGTAGAATATTTTCGGAACAATGATCTCTTTCTTTTAAAATACATTATTCATGACTTCAATGGACGATTAATCGTACGCCTTTAAGCTGCTGGATTATTAAGATGGATCGTGTCCATAGACCGATGAAGAGAAAGAGTAAAAAAAAAAGAAAAACAAAAAAGAGAAAAAGAAGAAGAAACAAAAAGAAAAAACATAATAAAAAACTTAGACTTAGGCGATTTGCAAGGAAAAAGTAGTGGGGGTAGTCGGTGGTCGCAGTCGTTGAAATACTCAAGAACTCTAACCGACCCAGACGACTTCCATTAGTGAATGTCGGCCTTGATGATCTTTCCATTAGTATGTTTCTAAATCGCATTAACTACGAGACAAAACGATTCTTATTTAACGTCAAAACTATGACTGGATTTTCGCGTTATATTTCTGATTCGTCTATTCTCAGATCTCAATAAAAAAAACAATTACCTGAAGATAATTAATAATTGCATCATTTACATAGGTATATCCTGTCATTCTGTTCGTACGTATTCGTTATGTCATAAAGCTATTATCGAACGTGATACCAAAACGGAATAATTAAATGTAGATAATCGTAAACATATCTTATGATAATTCTCTTCGCTTGTATTACGTATGTATAGAATTTATTTCTTGTTAGTATACATTACGATTATAATTTCGAAATATCGGACTGTGCAGTATTCGGTCTTATTACGTTTCCGACTGCCGTAGGAATTACCGGATTAAAAACGGGGAGGTCGTGAGAGGAAGCGAAAGGGATAGAGGAAAAAAGACAGAGATAGAGAGATAGAAAGAGACAGACAGACAAAGACAGAGAAAGAGAGAAAGAGAGAGAGAGAGAGAGAAAGAAAGAAAAAGAGAGAAGGAAAACGGATCTAAGAAATAAATGATTCTATTTCCCAAGAGAGGAAGCGAAGTGAAGGATGCTCCGTTACTGTACCCTACAGCATCCATGTATTCTTCGAGTATGTTCTTTATTTCACTTTCGTAGTATACTGTACGGATATTGCTTCTATTAGAAACAATTTTGCCCCGTGGCATGAGATCCTTGATATAAAAGTTAGACGTTCGCCGTAGTTTTGGCTTGTACGATCTTACCTCGAAAAATTTTTCGCGAAGGAAAAATCTTTTTTCCTTTAGCGTGAGAACTCAACGTTATCAAATAGAATTTTCTTGGTCGCTCTTTATATATATATATATATATATATATATATATATATATATATATATATTCTTTTTTTTACGGGCCAAGAAATAAAACTATTATTTCCTCGTCGTCGATTCTGCAGTTTTTACTAACGAACCGATTTCAACGATTTCATACCGAACCGGAAGACGGAAAATTCGAAAGACGGACAAAAATTCTCTTGACTCGTGTAATTACGTTTAGAATTAAAGCATTCTCTTAACCCTCCTGTCATTAAGTTCGATCTTCGTTGACCGTACTGATTACGAAGCGGAGAGAAACGTTATAAAATATTTATAACCGATTTTATGTTGACTCTCTTTGCGATTTTTCCGCTTAGTACGAAAAGGAAAAATCAACCCATAAATGTAATCTTCTCTCGTGTAAATTATAATGAAGATAATAACGTACGTGACTATAATAAAGAGCTATTCATCGAAATATATTGTCATTACGGTACACGCGTTCGGTGATTCAAATAGCGATATCTGTTCCTGCATCTATTATGCCGTACAACATTCGCATTATTGTTGAATTTCGTACAGATCTTTAATACATATATATATATATTTTTCTCGATTTTTTCAATCACAAATATTAGCGCTAAGCGGATATTTTGGTGGAAAGTATTTCCCAAACGATTATATGATCGATCAATATGAGAAATACGTTTATTGAAAATGCAAATACCCGTATGTCCACTGGAATAAACGTTAATCGAAAGAAAAAGCATAGTTGAAGTGTTATCATAGAATGTGTATAAAGAGAGAAAGAGAGAGAGAGAGAGAGAGAGAGAGAGAGAGAAAGGCAAATGGAAGAAAAAGACAAAAATATAAAAAAAGTAAAAATAAAAGATGCGACTTTGGTGAATATAACGAACGAGTAAGTGCTCTAATTTATTTTCCTGATAAAGAACAAAAGCCATACAGTATGACCATGCATAAAATGGTTTTATGTGCATAAAGTTCGCATATTTCTTTTGTAAAAATTCCAACTTGAAACTCGTGCGAGCCTAAAGTAAAAAGATACATGAACATATATATATATATATATACATATATATATATATGTATGTATAAATATATATATCCATAAGTATGTATGTATATATTGTACATATATATACATATATTTTCTTAAAACGAAAGTATTAAATTATTTACAATCAATGTCTCTTTCATGTTTTATGTTGTAATGTAGAATGAATAATAGAAAATACGACAAGGACGCTTGAAGGTTTCTATGAACATTAACCTCGCTTATCGTGAACTCTGTTTTTAATAGAAATATAAATACACGGTTAGTCACATACACACACACACACATATATATATATACATATACATATATATATATATATATATATATATATATATATATATATATACTTACTCGCATACATATGCATATATATAGAAATAGAGAAAAAGAGAGAGAGAGAGAGAGATCGTCATTGACTAGGTTGACGCATCCAGGTGGCATTCAATAACTGAGATTCTCAGCAAGCGATTACAGAAAAATGTGTTTGTAATGTCTGAGGAAATCCCCGTTATGAGAAATCTCCTGCTGATAGTTCAACCTGTTTCTCGATATTTCGATTAATTCTCATGGAGTATCATGTCAAGGTTGAGATCGAATGAAAACAGAACAGAAAAGTATCAATACAATATTAATTAATTCGAGACGGTCAGTAGAAGGACGTAAACTAACACAATTAATTTTTCAATATTCAAAATAATCTTTTTTAATTCTTTAAAATCATCTCTGAATCATATATTTTTGTTCATAATGAACGACTAGATAATAACGATCGATAAATGTTGTGGAATGACGTTCATGAATAATATATCAAGATGACGATAAATGAATTTTCCTCGAAAGACATTTTCTTAATTTGTATTCCTACTAGATCACATTTAGATAAAATATTATCTTTAAATAGAGATAATTCATTAGTGTGTATTAGACATTTTCATGTTTCAATGGAGATTTTATTTATACTTTTACGTCTTCTTTAAATTCTTTTGTAAAATCCATCATTAATACATACATGTGTGTGTATGTGTAAATATGCGTATACGTCAAACTGGTTACTTAAATATCTCTAAGTCTAAAAAGTTGTTTCAATTATTCCACGAGCCAAAGTCAAAAAAGAAGAAGCAGGTTTAGCTGCTACATTAAGAACATAAAACATGTATTCTTTTATTTCCCAAGAGGACCGAGCGAAGGCTATGCCAAAAGTAAGCTTTCCGAAAACGTAGTCTTCTCACGATCAAGACCAATTCTATGAGAGACGATCATCTCTTGTTTTAGATTAATCCGCCCCTTTATCTGTCTTTTTCTTACAATTAGCTCTGTGTCACGGATAGAGACTAACAATAAGATCAATGAGGGTATTCTTTCAAGATAGGAGAAAAGAAAGAAAGAAAAGGAGAAGCTATGTTCTCTCTCTTTCTCTCTCTCTCTCTCTCTTTCCATCTCTTACTAACTAACTCTCCCACTTCTTCCAAAGAAGCCAGGTAAGCTCTTGCGAAACGAGACACAGACAAATAGCAGGAACGAAAGAGAGAAACAGAGAGAGAGAGAAAGAGAGAGGGAGGGAGAGAGAGAGAGAGAGAGAGAAAGAGAGTATCTTCGAAGATTAAACTTTCGATATCTACTCGACGTTTTCAGTCGACTCGCAAACGTCGTTCCGAACGTGCACCTGTTTCGATTATCTCGTTTACATTATTTTACTTCTCTCGCGTGATACTTCGAAAATCTGATTTGTCGTGACGGCGATTGTAAAGGAAGTAAGTAAGCAAGCAGTACGTAGAGGAAGGAAAAAGAGAAAGTGACGTTTACATTCGTTGAACGAATCGATGAATAATACAAGAAAATAAAAAGAGAAAAAAGAAGAAGAACAAAAAGAAAATAGAAAGAAGAAGAAGAAGAGAAAAAAGAAACGAAAGAGCGTAGAATTGTAAGTTTACATTACGTGAACGTGATCTTTGTTATTTCATTTTTATATAGTATAAGTTAATATTAACTCGCCGGCAATCATTCGGTTTAAATATCGTTCACTCCTGTGAAAATATTTAACGAATGTTTTATCAAGCTCAGAGATAGTAATTGCATGAAATATTTAACGAGAAGGTCATGAAGCGTGCAAAGTCAAAATTTTTTTCTACACTCATTCGATAATTTCAAATTTGTTCATTTCTGCTTTCTATTGTCTCTCCTGCCTTTCTATGATTTTTCATATGTATCATCGAGAATTATAATACCGTTCTTCTATTATTTAACATTACCTCGTGCCATATATTTCATTTTCCGGAATACAGTTTTCGACAAGACTAAACGATAAATTATTTTGAAACTGACCGTACATTTATAATTAATAATTCGTGATTCTCTCTCTCTCTCTCTCTCTCTCTCTCTCTCTCTCTCTCTTTCTGGTTTTCAAAATACGTCCATTACATAATATTAAAAGAAATGACGATTAAATAAAAAATAAAAGGTGATAAAATAAATAAGAAAAGGTGTTGTAATAATCTGACGTATTAAATATTTAAGACCTCAGTTTCTTCCTTTTCGGAATTTCTCTCGTGAGTTATGTATATGAAGATTTAAGGATAGGTAAGGAAAAGGTAAGGGGAAAAGGATAGGGGGAGAGTTTTCTTAAATAGACATGGCAAGAAAGCAGTCAGGATTAAATGTTACTGAACGATAAATTCGAAAGTAAGATAACAGAATCGGAGTGCGATGCTTGTTATCTCTTTAAAGCTTCGGTCACTGTATCGCGGTGTGCTCTGGAAAGTCGAAAACTTTCTTCCGGAATTACGGAGAGTTTCTTACCTGGGGGAAGAAGATATACCGCAAAAAGAGAGAGAAAGAGAGAAAGAGAGAGAGAGAGAGAGAGAGAGAGAGAGAGATCGACCCGCGAGTTTACTTTCTTGCTCACGAAGAGATAATGCGTGACGTATTTTCGAGGAAACTTTCGACGCGATTTTCAAGATGTTCTTCTTCTTCTTCTTCTTCTTCTTCTTCTTCTTCTTCTCCTCCTCTAGACTCCTCTTTTCGTACGCGCTTAATTACGTGCAAAAGGGCATACCCGCGAAATGCCCGGAGGCGCGAGTAATAAATTTAACTTTTCCACGATCATAATCTCATCTGAAAATTTTCTTACTAGCGTCTCTCGAACGTTAAGTACATATACCCGAGATAAACGATATTATCTAAGTTGTAATCTCTATTCAATATTATATTCGTCAGAGCGATATAATATCGAAATCAGAAGATTCTTAGTTAAGAAATACGAACGCATAGAACGAACCTGATGTTTGATATTATCGAACGAATGAAATTATATGCGCATAGATAACTAAGTAAGTACGTATATTGGTGCGTGTGTTTGTTACGAGTCATTACAAGTGGACATTGCTTGAAACGACAGTAATTAATACTCTAGCTTCCTTGCTCCTCGTCGTTGAAACACACGTTCAGTAATAATGATTCGACGTGAAAAACAGAATGACGAACGTTTCTATGGACACGTATGTATGTATGTATGTATGTATGTTTTGAATTTTTGCTATCTTTTTATTAATGTCGTCATGTCGAACTAATTGATTCGCAGACAGTTTCAAGAGGCTGCGGGAAAGATCGTGCGAGTTTTTTTTTTCTTTTTTTCTTTTCTCCTCTTTTTCTCATTTTCTCTTCATTTCCTTCTTCTTTTTCTTCGGTACTATCATTTTTATCAGTGAACTTAATCATACCTCTCGTTATTCTTTTCGAACTCTTCGATTTTACCATTAATCGTTATTATCATTATCATATTTCTTTTTCTTTTTTTCTTTTCTTTTTCTATTTTTTTTTCTTTCTTTTATTTTTACATTCCCTTAACAAAATGAACATACAGAGCTTCGATTAATTACCCATTATCATTACTAGTTCACTATAAACTTTTTGTTTCGTTCTTTGGGTAGGATCGATCGAACCTTTATATCTCTCGTCGTAGAATATTTTTCATTATCTTTTTCTTTCCGTTTTCTTTTTTTCTCTCCTTTTTTTTCCATTTGCCCGATACGATACTCATTAACGAGCTCGATCGTCTCGAATTTCCATTAACAATAATAATAATACGAACGATGCTTCATCATCGGTATGTACTCTTTTAGTAAATCTTCATTCTTCGACTCAATTTTCATTTCTCGTTGGATATACTTTGTCAAAGTGAACGCATTTTTACTTTTCTCATTTTTCTCTCTTCTCTCTCCATATATATATATATATATATATATATATATATATATATATCTTTCTCTCTTTCTCTTTCTCATTAAAATTATATTCCATGTGATCGTTATCGCGAAGACGTTGCAAGTAGAAACGCGGTTTCCGTCTTTTACAAAACTTTGCAAGGTTTCTCGTGTTCATCGTCGAACTACGAAATACGATATGAAACGCACCGAAGCCCCGAAATGAAACGCACGAACTCTCTTATTCTCTCTCTCTCTCAATCTCTCTCTCCCCCTCTCTCTCTCTCTCTTCTTTCTTTCTCTCTCTCTCTCTCTCTCTCTCTCTCTCTCTCTCTCTCTCTATTTCTCTTGCATTTCGAGAAATGCAGTCTCTGAGCAATTTTGTCCCCCGACGGAAAATTAAATCGAAACTTTCCGCAGCTGAATCGCTCGATCCTCCTCTTCTACTCGTTTTCCCTTTGGACCCACCTTCGTCGTATAATCTCACGTAACGCGATAGCGTTGAAACAAACACCCTGTTTTTCCTTCTCTCTCTCTCTCTCTCTCTCTCTCTCTCTCTCTCTCTCTCTCTCTCTCTCTCTTTCTCTCCTTTTCCCTTTCTGTTACGGTTTGCATTGCAATTTTCAAGAACTCGATATGATTTTATTTACGTTGAGTTTATAATTAATAATGAAATCCATACAATAGGTTTCTCATCGTCATATCCTTGTTTGCTTAATACTTCGTGACAAGCAAAACGATTCTTATCATGGATTTTATGATCGAGAAAATATTATCAAGAGATGTTGCATTTAACAAACAAAATTATATGAATAAACTTTTCGTCATTTTGTTAAGCGACGCTGTGCTAACTAGATTGTTGTAAGTATTGACTTTAGAACGAATAATAATGTGAGATATTGTATTTTCATGTTGAATTTAAATGGGAACGTATTAGCTTTCGAAAATCCGGTTATTTGGAACGTGAATGATGTAACTATAATAATATGCGCTTTTGCGTTGGACGCGTATAGTCGATCGATCAAATCCGTATCTATTTGCAAGAGCTGTTGTATAGAAGCTCGGATATCAGAAATCTTAGATATTGTGTGGCTTCCTTTCAATATTCGACGTATTTGGCAACTTGGAAATGTACCGAAAGCAGAGAAGATACACGGATGAATCCTGAGAAGGTTTCTATATATCGCTTGGTTCATATTTCCATTCGTCTAAAACGTGTTTAAATCTTTCCAATGAACTAGATCATGGAAAATATCTTATTATCGCACGTACGATTTTATCGAATACGAAATATAGTCGTAAAAAGAAAAAAGGAGAAGAAAGGAAGGAAAGAGAAAAAAGATATTAACTAGTATCGGGAAAAATTTTTTTCTGTGACTTTTGACATTTATGATTCGTGAAAATATCGAACTCGCTTAAATCGTTTCGTTTAAATTTTAAATTTATTTGAAATCTTCGAAGAACGTGCTTTAAAAGACATTTGTATGTATGTATATATTCATTTTTTTTTTTTTGCTTTTTTTTTTTTAGGACGGAAAGATCGGAGTTTCTACTACCAGTCGGAGGAAGGATATTCGAAAATGGATATCAGGATAACGTTGTTGTGTTTGTTTCTGTTTTGTGTTGTACCGAGATCGACCGTCGGTAAAAGTCGTTTTACCAATCCAGATCTTTTCTACTTTCCCGACCAAGCGGATTATCTAAAACGAGCTAACAAATGTCCGGATAACATGATTTTGTGGCTAGGAAATGGTCGTTGTTACAAAGAAGGTGAAAGAGGACCCTGCAATGTCGGCCGTGTTTTAGTAATCGACGAAAGATTATTTAAACCCTACTGCAAGGATATTCTACAATGATTTGTCTATTGCTGCAAAAGATGGCAGCACTCAAGAAAACCTAACGTTCGATGGCATGTTGGAAAATTGTTTTCATTGAACTGACTCCAAGATGACAGCACTATTTCTGTGAAAAACGTTTTCCCGCGGGAAACTTCGAATAACGAGCTTCTCTGCGAATTCGCAGAGTGGCAGCTGTAAGACAAATTTTCTTTATACTTCGAGAACTTGCGATGTGCCATTATGTCTTTTATTCATCTCTTAAAATGAATACGCGATAAATTGTTCGTTAAACGCATACGTTAAAGAAAATTTGTGTTACTTTTTTTCTTTTCTTTATTAAAAGTTTTATTATAATTACTAATGGACCGTCGAGAGGTTTAATCGTTACTCTCCCGATTTGATCGATTAAAAGCTTATAGTTATATAGAAAAGAAATAATACTATAGAATATCGTTAGCTCGCATAACGAGTTAGATGGATAGTAAAGTTTCAGTATCGTCTCATTATGAAAACTTATGCATCTGTATCGCTTTTTGTATCGTAATATACGACATTTTAATTACAGAAGTTGCAAAGCAGCTATAAACGAAGCCGAGCGTTTGTGCCAAGTTCTGTGAATTAAACCGTACTAATTTCATGTAATTTCATTCCAGCACGTCACGTCGCGAAATAAAATGTCACTTTGTCTTTCTCTTTCGTAAAAATGTACGCGTGCTCGGCCACGTTTTCGTATTATTTCACGCACGTGGCTGTATTTAATCGTTTTTATTTGTGAACGAAACTGAAGAAAAAAGAATAAACTGAGATCAAAGTGTTCATTTTATTTCACAACGTACATATGTATTAAGAAAAAAATATATCACGTTATATATATTAAAAAAGGAATATCAAAGGATACGTATAAAGCATACATACATACATACATACATACATATATATATATATATATATATATATATATATATATATTAAAAAAATTGATAAGAATATACGAAGATATTTAAAAAAAATTAATAAGAATACGAAGAAGAGATATATAAGCAATAATGATGGACGTCTCTCCGATCTTAGTTGCGATCGTAATTTGCAGATTGTAAAAATGTAATCAAGAAGACGAAAGGTAGCACGTTTAATTACTACGCTCCGATATGGCGTTGGGAAGAAGAAGGGTGAGTCAGATGAGAAGGAGTGGACGGGGGTGCTCGTTCGTTCTTTCGTTCGTTCGTTCGTTCGTTCGTTCGTAACAAGCCACCCCATCGGAAAAAAAAGAAAAAAAAAAAAGATTGAAACAGCTGTCGCTTCCTCGTGATCTCATTATGCTTTATCGAAGGGTGTTCACCTCTTAGGCGATGTAATATTTCAGAGGTCAATGTGACATCGATTCGCAATTTGGCATGGTTCTTGACAACACGAAAATAAGAGAGTGCTAGAGAGAAATGATCTCAAAAGTTACGAAAGCCGACCACGGCATTCTCGTTCACGATATTTCAACACTCTTCTATCCCTTTCATCGTGCGTGGCACGAGTTACGTGCTGCGAGTAACAAGCGAGTTCCAAAATGTTTTCGATTAACCCCATTTTAAGAAGAATCGACATTTCCTCGTCTTTTCTTTGCCAATACGATTCTTATCTTCACGACCATTCTCATTTCAAAATACGTGTTTCTCTTGATCGACCATATTATTACGAAATATTCGAAACATCTGTTTTAACGAGTTCAGTTTATTTTCGTTGATAAATAACTAGATTTTTAAAAGTTTTATTAAAGATTTTTAAAACGTTGAATTTATTTGTATTATTTCATAATATCTGTATCGTATAACTTTCTCAAATCGATTAATTGAAACGTATATATTTATTAGTCACAAGTTTGGCATGGAGATACGTATGTGGTTTATGAAGCAAAGAATTTTGATCATTATAATTGCAAATATAGATCGATAATTCTTTATTATATATTAATTGTTTACATTGCATCATTTTTGTAATATATAAGATAGTTATAGGATGATTAATATCTTCAAATTTTATACAGAAAATTATTTTTAATGTTCCTAATTCTAATTCTTAATTCTAAAAATTCAATCAGTTTATTTGCTTTACTTGTAACAATAGAAAAGAAAAAGAAAAGAAGCAAAATTAGAAAACTCGTAAATAGATAGTGAACAAATAGAGATTCTATGCAATTGTGATTTATTATTAATATATGAAATTATTAATTTTAATTTTAATTTATAATTAATTTAAATTTTATTTGCAATGCAATCGATTATATAATTAATTTATATCATCATAGATCGTATATATTCTTTTTCTTCTTTTTCTTTTTTATCACAGTAGATCGCGATACATGAACGATTTAAAATCTTTCAAATATTAAATAATGAAATAGACGGATAAATAATTAAACGTTTAAATATTATTAATGTTTGATTAAAACATGTTTAATTAAATATATAATTAAACAAATAATTAAACATTTAAATATTATACGTGTATCTCAACATATCAATCGTTTTCTTGGTAAATCGTAGAATGAAAGGGAACGGGGCTCTCGTAAATCCATCGTGTATCGTTCGAAGCGTGAAATCGAGGTAAATCTTCGAAGGCAGAAGTCGCGACTATTAAATGGCACGAGGAAAGGCAGGCGTTCGCGACAAGATCGTTTGTCACGTTGCTCGTCGACCCGACTCCTTTCAGCTTTTTACACCTCGACGATGGCGACGAGCTCGAATACAAGCGTCGACCAGAACGAAGATGACAAGAGCTACGATGCATTTTCTCCTTGAGGATTTGTTTTAACGGTAAAAATTTAGAAACTGATCTTCGCCGAGAACCGTTTTCCTTTTTATTTGATATCTTCGATTTTGCGAGAGATATATTAAGATATATTAAGCACGAGAATTCATCTTTTTTATCTTTATCTTTACACATTCACAATCAAAGAATTTAATTTTATTCACAGTTTTGAATGGACAATTTATTTTATGAGAGTAAAAGAGAGAAAGAGAGAGAGAGAGAGAGAGAGAGAGAGAGAGAGAGATAGCAAGTCGTTAAGTATTATTTAAATTAATATATTTCGTTCTTCTTTTAAATTTATTTTATATTCTTTTTTAAAAATAATTTACTGCGACCTATCCTTTTTACTTGAAATTTTACAAATCGTTTATAATTCACTCACTTTTGTTTATATACGAATTTGTTGTTTTAAGCCAAAAACAGTTTCCCTTTAGTTTATCTCTCTTTGTTAGAATCCGAATTTGTTTATTTATTTCCGTCATGATATCAGCCTCGTTCGTCAGTATATTTTAACTGTATTTTATTTATTTCGTTTTAAACAAACTAAAGATTCGTTTAATCTTCTCACTAAGCTTCCAACACTAGTCAGTCCATAAATATGAACAATTCATAATATTTTTTGTCAAATATTTACAAATGGTAGTAGTGATATGATAAACAAGTAAAAGGATATATAAAATATTATCGATTATTTTTGTTTATTGTTTGAACCAAAACGATCGAGCAGTGTTCCTTCAATATTTATCTTTTCAACAGACAAAAATCAATCGGGGGTTAAAAAGCAAGTAAATCCTTTTCCAAACAATATTATTTAATATCTATCTCGCACTTTCGTTTTATTTACCAATAACATTATTATCATAAAAATCGATATTGTAAGGATAGAGAAAATCCGTCAGGAGACATGAAATATCCATTCACCCGTTTAAGCAATCTTTCTCTCTCACCTCTTTTCCTCCTTCATTGATATCGTCTTTCAATTTCGTATCTTGTGTCATTCGTTCCTGAGCTAGGGGAAATGATAGCTGCAGAGATTTCAAAGATCTCTGGTACCGGACATCCTCCTCCTTCACAACTTTTCGTACCTACCTCTTTGTTAAGTAGATTTCAATATCCGACCAGGCAACAGTCTTTTCGTATGTGACGTGTCATACTAAGTCAAGAGGGAGAAAGAAAGAGCTAGAGAGAGATAGAGATAGAGCGAGAGAGAAAGAGATAGATAGATAGATAGATAGATAGATAGATAGAGAGAGAGAGAGAGAAAAAGAGAGAAAGAAAGAGAAAGAGAAAGAAATCAGTCGACGGAGGATGAGGAGCGTACTAGGAAGAAGTGAAGGTGTGGTGGAAAGAGGTAAAAAGGGCGACAGGAGGTGCAATATTCTTGGCTCGCATTGTACGTGTCCCATCGGTTGGCAGGCGAGCTCCCTCTCAGCGACAGCTTGACAGAACATACGCTCCTTCCCCGCACGAAACCTCCCCTTTTCTCTCACCCTTATTCTTTCTCACTTTCTACTTCCACACCTTTATCCCTTTCTTTCTTTTTTCTTTCTTTTTTTAGAATCCCCCTTTCTTCTTCTTCTTCCTCGTCTTCGTCTTATTCTTACTTGAAACCTCAGTCCGTTTCAGTCTTCTTCTTCTTCTTCTTCTTCTTCTAGTTTCCCTCGTCTATTTTCTCAGTCGTAGAAAATAAAAGTTTATAAGACGTCCGTGGTTGAGCGTTGTGCTACGCACGCCATCGTGATATCGGAACTATGGTTATAGAAGGGAAAAAACCAAGAGGGAGGGTAAAGAGGGAGATGAAATGGAAACGAGAAAAGTGGGGACCACGTGCAGAAATAACGTTCGTGTTTTTGATTTGAAGCACGTAACCGAACCACATTGAAATCAGATAGGGGCGCGAGAGAGGACGCTAAACTGGCTCCGAGGCTTGGAAAGCTTGCTACGAGAATACCTAAAGCTGTGGGTGGAAGGAGCTTGAAAAGGATGAGGAAGAGGAGGACGAGGAGGAGGAAGAGGAGCTTGCCGTAGGTGTGGAAGCAAGCGTTGCATGCTACGAAGGAAAATAAGAGAAGATAGGTTTGGAAGTGAAGAGAGAGAGAGAGAGAGAGAGTATAAAAAAAGGGTAGAAGTGGACGTTGCGTCCACCGTAACTCGAAGAGATCATCGAGGTGAAGGGAAAGGGAAGAAAAAGGATCGAACAGCCGCCTTACGACGGCTGAAACCTGCCACTTTCTAGGATTTTCGAATAAATCGGCGTTACTAGCAGCATCCCGCTCTTCTTACGCTATAACGGAGTCTACTTTGACCCAGACTTTTCTAACCCATGTCTCTTTCTCTTTCTCTTCTTCTCAGTTTTCCTCTCTCTTTCTCTTTTCTCAACCTTATCCAGAGTTTTCGTTCCGTAATCCGGATGGGACTGTTAGCTCCTTGAAAAACCAATCGAAATTCGTCGCTTCGTCCAAACAATGCTCGAACTACGGATTTTCTTGAAAGAATCGAAACGAAAGAAAAGGTTTTAAAGAGAAAACTTGCTCCTGAACTTTTTCTTTCTCTTTCTTGAATTTTGTTTTTCTTTTTTTTTCTCTCTTTAATCTTTTTTTCTTTCTTCCTTTTTTTCTCTTTTGTTTTGTTTTCTTTTTTTTTCTTTTTTTTTTTTTTTTCATTTTCTTGCAATAATTCCTTAAACAAGCGCGCAGAACAAAGTCGAGACATAAACGAATGCTAACGGGATAGCGTTACACGCTCGTATTCTCTTGACAAAAGCCGTATTCTCTCCGCAAGAATTTTTCCCCCGTTCTCTTCATATTCATTTCACGTGTCTTTTTTCTTGCTTCTTTCTTCTTTTTTCTTTTTTCTTTTTTCTTCTTCTTTCTCTTCCTACCTTCGTCTCTCCCATCCGTCGAGATTACACGGACTTAAAGTCAACAGTCGAAGAAATGACTTCGTATATAGTCTTCTTTATACTCTACCTTGCTAGAGGTGTATCTAGGATTTTATATATATATATGTATGTATATATATATATATAATATGTATATTCGTGTGTAGGATAAATCGCTGAAAATATCGACTCGTTGAAATTGAAATGCGCTTTCCCTTCGCGGGATATCAATTTAAAAAGAACGAAGAAGAAAAAAAGTAGAAGAAATAGAAAAAGCTGACGATATATCGTAGTTTTAGTTTTCTCTGATGCTCTTTAAAGCGATTATCTTTTATCGCAATATTCGTCAATAGGTTTTTAACAAAACGCGAGAAAATCGATCCACACGTAGTTTCCTTGTAACCTATGTATATTCCTCATGAGAATGGACATGATCGAACGTTCTAACTGTCTCTGGCATTGATATCTTTGCCTCTTAATAATGCACAGCCAGTCAGCATGCCAACATTGACGTATAACGCTTGAAAATGTATTATGTAGTTATCATACATGAATAGTTAGATAATATATCAATTTCACATTGATATTGGTTGGAACATTGAATAGGCATAAAACACGAGATTTAAAGCGAACGTTTTAACAGGGTGAATGCTAGTGTAAAAGTTAGCAAATGCATCCGCCATTCAACTAGGTAGATATAGGGGTACAGATAAAGGAGGTGAGATCGCTGTTTCGAAAGTTTCCACAGTCTTATCTGCGAGACACATTACTTCTTACCAAAACTCCAAGCCGCTATACCGAATACGGGAGTTAGAAGAGAGGTGACAAATTATCTTTCCAAACACGGACTCCAACGCTAAATGTTCGGCGTTAGGAACGATCGCAAGTGCGATTTACGCGTATAACGAAACTAGGATCTTCTTCTTGACTTTTCATCCGGTCAATTACGTGAAGGTTTTCAACTTTGAAAGAACGATTGACGAGATAAAAAAAAACAGGAAGAGAAAAAATGAGAGAGAGAGAGGGGGGAAACATAATTTATTTTCATGAAAAAAGATAGAAAGAGTTATAACGTAGGAAAATTAACATGAGAAACTACTATACTATGATACAGAAATCATTACTATGGTAGTGCAAAGTATATAAATACATATATTATATATATATATATATATATATATATATATATATGTATGTGTGTATGAAAAGTGTATAGATACATATATAGAAATATATCTACATAAAATAGAGGAATATAATTTATTTCCATGAAAATAACATAGAAAGAGTTACAACGGGGTACCATTAATATGAAATACTACTAGATAATACAGAAATCATTACTACGACAGTGCAAACAAATATATACATACTTGTACAGGCAAACGTATCTACATATATAAATATACAAGTAACTACCTATATAGATATATCAGGCGTTAAATCAAGAAATAAAGTTTATCGATAAGAATTTTCCTTTGAATGTATTAAACAAAAAAATTTAATAGAAAGACATACAGAACGTTATAATCGTAAATTTAAATTCGTCATCGTTTTCGAGCTGTTATCGCTTAGTTGGTTCTTTCTCATCGTCAACGTTATAGTCGAGCGTATTCGTTCTCTCCGACTTCGTTCTCATCGGTCGTCCCAACTTCGAACGCGAGTCGCGCCATATTTCAAATGTCATATTAGCGAGGACCATGCGTCTTCCACGAGTAAAATGTCTATGCTACTAGCGGGCCAGTCTGCAGCATTGGCGGATCGCATGACGCGAGTTCCTCATGGAGTAACGCAGGATCGTGTCACCTTCCTGCTTCGCCACCAATTACACATTAATGCGATGTCGTGCTATCTAGGGGATAGGGTTTGCTGAAGAGGAAGGTAGACAGATAGACAAAGTGAGAGAGAGAGAGAGAGAGAGAGGGAGAGAGAGAGAGAGAGAGAATGTGAGGGATAAGTATCCTTCGGGAGTACACCCTCTTCCGATATGCGTATATTGCTCAATTAACCTACTTTTCGTAGTTGTAAAAGAGCCACAAAGCTTGATGAAATAAACCTGGGGGTTATCTTACGATTTTGTTCGAACAATAAAAGTAATTATCTTTATTGAGTGAGGGAGCCTAATAATACCTACAAATCGTTATCGATTAAACACGATCGTTTTTGTTCGTAGGGTTGATTATTTAGGAAAGAAAGAGAGAGAGAGAGAAATTTTGGTTGATCACTTTCTAAGAATTTTGTGTTTTTATTACTATATACGTATATAGATGATTGTATAAAAGATCTATATGATAGATAAATTTGTAAAGTAACGAAATCCAATATTCTTTATTATATCTCTATTAATTCATACAGGTTTTAATATGATTAAATTTCGTAGAATTATGAGATTATACTGTAAGATTGACTTTTAATAATTAATTACGTTTACGGTAGATCATTATATTGTATAAATATCGTTTGAATAAAGTATGTGTCATAGATACTATATTGAGTTCGATCATTAGTATAAACATTAAGTATAAACAGTATTAATATAAACATTCAAGATCAAATGTATATGAGTAATGGACATTTAAAAACCAACGAAGGGCGAGAGTAGTGATTCATTTGCGTTGTGAAGCCTGATAGTGTCGTATCAAAGTCGTATAATTTCGTAACGTTTCATTCAATCACGAGGAAAGTGGTATTTTATTAAATTAATACTGGCAATTTCATAATTTGTACATTGATATATAGACAATATTAATAAAGGATTGATCTT
This sequence comes from Vespula vulgaris, assembly GCF_905475345.1. Taxonomy (NCBI): domain Eukaryota; kingdom Metazoa; phylum Arthropoda; class Insecta; order Hymenoptera; family Vespidae; genus Vespula; species Vespula vulgaris. The sequence continues at coordinate 4,018,218 of NC_066600.1, read as the reverse complement.
TTTAATTTATAGATTGAAAAATTAGTTATGTATATTAGATATAAGTATGTAATCAGCATAATTCTTTTTAACGTACATACGTCTTATAGCAATTTTCCAACAAAAAGTACTATTTTCGTAATTTTTAGCAATCATGCTTTTACGACATTATCATAATATTTTTCTTGTGTCTAGACGATAATTAAGTTAATAATTAATGGTTAATTAAATGCGATCGATTAAATTCATCTAATTTTCAACTTATACATATATACAGGCATGCACGCGTATGTATGTGTGTGCCTGTACGTGATCATATACATTGTATAACGTGTATAGATATTCTATTCTACGATAATAAATTTGAATTTTTGATATACGCATAGATCTTTTTTTTTATACGATAAAATAATTATTATTATTATTAAATTTAATTAAATTAAATACATATAACTGTAGTAATAAATTTAACATTCTACAATGATATTTATTATTAGTTAAATATATATATATATATATAAAGATTAATCATTTATATTGTATCCTTTTACAAATACGTATCATCGATATAAATTGAATTCTATTTACATTTCGTATGAATATTTCTATTAAAATTATCGTTCGTTGTCAGAATCTTATAAATTTATATCATACCGATGGAAGTTTGAAAATTAATGCGTATTTGAGAAAAATTAGAAAATGTAGTTGGTCGTTATCAGATATTATATAGGTAGACATATCGAGCGTATCGGAATTGGTAGCTATCGCAACGAGGATAGGCGGGTAGGTTCGGAGATAAGGGTAGCAAGGGCCGAACTCGCAGTAAATATTGTAACATCTGGCGCGACTCATACGAGTTCGAGTCACGCCTCCGGCCGTCTACATTTCATTTCACTTCTTAGATACTTCACTGAAATACTAGCGAGGATCCACTGGTGCTCCCCGTTTGGCGCGTAGACTACTACTAGACTACTATATAATACTATACGTGTCTATACTATACTACGTTCGCTCACACCAAGCGGACATCGCGTTTCTTCCCGTTGACTTCCTAGGATTTTGCACGGATGCTTGCAGTGCACCGTGTGTTTTAACGCGCGAATGCAACTCGTGGCTCGCAGCTTTTCTTTTTAAAAAGATACTCGTCTTTTCTCTGTACGTGCAACATCTTTCGAATGAAGAAACAAACAACGAACACGAACGATGCTTTCTTCTTTTATTTTACGCTTATCCTTTTTATTTATTTTTTTTTCTTCACTATTGTCAGCGATGTAAAACCTGAGAGATAAATGTTTCGAATAATGAATTATAATTTTAAAAGAGAAATTGAATATTTAAATAATATTAAAGAAATAATAATGTACACATATCGGATTATAGTCATGCGAAACCTGGAAATGTGAATATTCCTCCGTTACTTTTTATAATAGACAACATTTCTAAAGGAATTAAAATATATGTTCAACGCGGTAGCCATTCGCAACTTTTTACACATTTTATTTCATTTTCCGAAATACGTTATAAAATTAAGAATTATAGACTTTATGAATTTTTAGCGAATATTAGATGCTATTCGGATATAAGATCGTAAGATTCACAGCGATCACGATAATTCACGTTCAATTCGAATTCGTCCTTATCTATTATTACAATTTTTCCATTGATAAAAGATCAATCATTCTATTTAAAGAAATATTGGAGATCAACGTATTTTGGAAAATATAATCTTCGAATAAAAGCTCTAACCTCTGCTATATTCAGCCCTTTCGAATGGAACATAGTTCTACAAAAACTTTGTTTTATTATTAAAATTAATGAAGATATATGCACGCATTCAGTTTTAGGTGACACTTGGTAATTAATCCCTATCAGTCCAACCGGCATTACTGCTACTAACCGTATTTTTCTGTTTTCGGTATTTATGTTTACACGGTATTTACAAATATGTTCATTAACAAACAACTATCTTATAAAAATTATACTATTCCTTAGCGCGTTAAAATTTACAAACTTTATTTTTATTTATTTGTAATATTCGTAATATTTGTGATGTATCCGTTATATATAATATTTCTAATAAACGCGTTACATATAATATTCTTTGATTAATAGAGTTTAATAAAATACGATTTTTCTATAAGCAAATCAATATGGCGTTATACGAAACTGTAAAACTTTCCGGAAGCTTAGCTTCTTAAATGTTCTTCAATCTTTTTGTTGGTTTATCGATTCCGTCGTCGAGTAGGAATCAAAACCGCTTCGCTTTATTTACCAATCGTTGTTGCATTTTTTTAAGCCATACGAATGAACGAAACACGTAGAAACGTAGATCGCATCGATGCGTTGAAACTGTGACTGTTCGTTCACACGGTAACGTACGGGCATCGCGTCAGCAGTGATTTTTGTGCATCCGAATTTTGCGCGTGAATGTTTTAAACGCACAGACACTGGCTACCTTGTTTACAATGGCCAGAGAGATAGAGGAGAGGAGAGGAGAGGACGGGATTTAATCAAGCTGCACAGCAAGGAGAGCGTGACACGAAATGCGCGAAAGGACGGCACCAGGGTTTCGTTATTTTCCCCTCGTCCAACGTTTCGTTGACAGAGCTTTGAATTCTATTAAATTTATATTTTCGAAGCGACGGCCGTCAACGCACGTCGATCGACGAGTTTGGCTCGCACGCGAGTACAAATTTTCTTCTCTTGTCTCTCTTTCTTTTTTTCTTTTTTCATTTTTTTTTATTCCTCTTTCAACCACCCGGCAAATAATCGAGACATCGTGAATTTCGAAAGATGAGATTTTTTCCCTGCCTTTCTCTCTCTCTCTCTCTTTCTTTCTTTCTTTCTTTCTCTCTTTTCTTGTCTTTCTCTTTCTATCATTAGCATAAATCGGTTCACTTTGTACAAGTATTTTTATTTAAAATACGCCATTTCATTTTTATTCCAGCTGGTGCTCCCACCATTGCAGACAGATACACAATCCCGATATATTTCTTCGATATATCGGAGATGATACCGGCCGCTCGCGCTTTTTAATTTTACCTGTGATATAGAATTGTTTGTTTCGATTCTGGATGAGAAGCACGCCCTCGGAATAAAATCAAATCGAATGAAACGAACGAAAGGGCGTGAGAGAGAAAGAAAAAGGGAGAGTGAGAGAGAGAAAGAGAGAAAGAGAGAGAGAGAAAGAGAGAGAGAGAGAGAAAGAAAAAGAAAAAAAGAAAGAGAGAGAAAGAGAATGAGAAAGTGATGGTGATTGCGATGCCGATGTTTCAATGGGATTGGAAAAACGCAAGGATAGACGTTGCAAGTGTACTTTCAATAATTCATTAGCCACTTGTTTCGTTAGTTTGTCTCGCGGCAAAATCGTGCGGTCCGCTCTCAAGAAAGTGCTTTAATTTCCTCCGGCCGACTTGTTACCGGCTTAAAACTTAGCCGAGTTGCTTCTCTCTACTAGTTAGCTCGGACGACGCGTTTTACGGAAATACGAGAAAGAGAGAGAGAGAGAGAGAAAGTAAAAGGAATGCACAAAATGTAGTGCAATAAAAGATTCCAGTTTCGTGAAAAATTTCGATTTCAACGTGAAAAAAGTTTCTTTTTCTAATTAATACTTTATGTTTGAGCGTTGCTACGTAAGAATGTAGTATTAAATATATCGACTTTATGACGATTGGAAGTGGGTATGGTTGTAGGAGAATTGAGAAAGGAAGAGTTTATAGAATGCTTGGCTATCGGAAAGTATAAATATAGTGAGTAAAAGTAATAAGAAACGTCTCGGTAACGTGGAAAAGAAGCTTAAACGTCTTCCATTCGAAGTTTAAACTTTCGCGCGACTCAGATCCGATTTTCAGGCTGGAGCATTATCGATCTGCATTCGACAACCGTTGAATACTTAACGTAGGGCCGTCTTAGAAGTCTCTACTATTCGCTAACCGAACGTACAAACGTCGAAGTTCGATTCGGGAAACGATTTAAGTCGATCGCTCGATCTCTTTCGAGCATTTTCGTTACTACAATGTAACGGATATTCAAATTTCCGGAGTTCGAACAACTATAACCAACGCAAATGCACTGAATTTCCCGTTTGCCATAAGCGTCAAATTAAGGAAGAGAAAGGTCTAGTAAATCGGAGAAATATAGAATATGTGTCGGTTCGGTTTTAGGTGATTTGAAGAGATACATACATATATATATATATATATATATATATATATATGTATATACATATATGTATATATATATGTATATATAGGGACAAGTACGTAGGTCATAGGGTAACATTAGCTGAGTAGAGAAGACTAGGATACAGGAAATGCTGCAGGCTCGAGCGTATAATCAGCATCAGAAGCTCGTGGATTCTCCTCTCGGTGACGGAAGGTGAGCGAATTGCACGCAAACTGTGCCGCTATACTCTATATAACTCGAGTTGTCTACACATATACCTATATATACTACTGATCTACGTATAAGTACATATATAGATAGCGCATGTATCTACATAAACGCGAGTTTGCCAGGCCGAAATTTGCCCTGGACATTTCGGTCCCTTCAAAGTGACTAAGCTCGCGAATCAGTCCAGCCACGTTCTATCCGCTATGTAACGTTTCTCGTATCTCTCCCTCTCTCTCTCATATACAATATATATATTGTAAATATCTATCTATCTATATATATATATATATATATATATATATATATATATATATATATACACACACATTTCTATCTATTTCTCTCTATCTCTCTCTCTCTCTCTCTCTCTCTCTCTCTCTCTCTCTCTCTCTCTCTGTCTTTCTAACTAGAAATGATCTTCCTTAGTTGAACAATGGAAGACATCTGCCTTCTGTCGTTCCACAATAAAATACGTTTCAATTCCGACGTTGGTTGATTTAAAATACACAAGAACATTCCTATTTTAAAACTCGAGCTTGAGATAGTTCTCTTTCTGAGAACTGAATTTTCTTCTCTTGTATCGACTAAACAAAACGTACAAGGATTCATTTCTATCGTTTCATACTTGACCATCCAAAATTTTTCTTCCCCTTGTACTCACGTACCAGTTGTTCATTAAAGAATGATACGATCCATTTGGTCGTATTGCACGCTCGTGACCTAAGCAAGCACGCCTCATATGGAATTTATTAGAATTAGAAATCTGATGCTCCACGTGCGGCTCAGCGTGGTTTATTAACATTAACGGCCGTAGGAGACGCGAGCCATTTGTACTCGAGCCAGTGAATTACGAAGAACGTGAGAGGCTTCCGTAGGCGAATTATTAGCCTCATTATCGCCTAGCCTTGCCTTGGTATCGTCATCATTAAATGGCATCGCTCTAACCACGAAAGTAATCCTTCTGAGCTATTTCCTGGTAAGCGTAACGAGCGTCGTCTTGAAAAGAATTTACTCTCCCGTGCCATTTTCCGTTCTACTAGAAATTTTTTTTTCCTTATCTTTTTACCCTTCTTTTTTTTTTATTTCTTTCCCTTATCCCTTTATACAATGAGAATATCTTTGATGATGACTGCTCGAAGAAAAGAAGAATTTTATCGGCTTAAATATACTCAAAGTCATAGTCTTGTTTAAATAATCAGTCGGATCAGCCCGAGTTCGCGTTCATTTTCGTTGATGATTACTCTTTCTTTTAAAATAGAGGACGAGCACGTAGCACGAAATCTGTGCTAACTTGCGAGGGGAAAAATTAGTGGCGCGATTCATCGAGGAAGATTATCGATACTTGATTGCGCTTAATCCGTAAAGTTTTCTCGTTTGACCTCTCCGTCGCCTCTTGAAAAGTCTCTCTACGTTGACGGCTCGTCCTTCACCAACTAGAACGATTTTCACTTGGATTTCCTTCAACGAAAAATGTGTTCAAGGAAGTCGCTCGCACGGATGAGAAATTTATGTCAAACGCGATTGTCGTCGACGGAATTTCTCACTAATGATGTTCTTTCCGCGCACCTCACGCTTTTCTTTCTTCGTTTCCTCCTCTTTTTTAGTTTCTCCTTCTCTTTCTATCTCTCCCTCTCACTCTCTCGCCCTCTCACCCTCTCTCTCTTCTCACCCCTTTCTCTTTCTCTCTCTCTCTCTCTGTCTCTCTCTTTTTCTCTTTTTCGTATACAAGAAAACACGTTTACGCGTTTCTTTTCCTGTCGACTGAAAATAGAATACATAGATATAAAAATACGTCTCGTCGAATAAAAGAAATCATTGCGCTTGAAATACAATATATTTCTTCTTCTATCCTTTAAAAATTGTAAATGTGATTAGTTCAATCATTTAATGCGTACGTCAATGAAAATCTGTCGAAAAAAAGATATACTAACTATTCTACATTTAGATTAATAACTTGTGGATGGGATGAAAATGAAGCAATGCTTGTAGGAAATGTAGATTGATTTTAAGAATTTAATAAATTTTGTTCGGTTGAATTTATTGGGTGCTGCGCTCTCCTGACAAGCGCAGATACACGGTTGGCTCTTCTCTTATCGAGGTCACGTGAGCAATCGTGCGTAATTCTGTTTTTCTCCGTTCTGCCGAATCGTAACCGTGGCTTTTTGTTGTCGAATGCATTTTGATAAGAAAGACTTTGCGTTATATTTAATCATCTGTAAATAAGTACTCGGATTTTGCTTTGGAAATTTCCTTAATCGTATACAAGTCGCCTAAGATATTTATCGAATCACCGAAGTAACTATGTTTCTTCGAAACTCGTCTCGACCGAATCAGAATTTCAGATTGGCACATGCGCCAACCATTTTGGTCTCTCTTCCTTTTGCTGTCGTCACGCTTATCATCAAGCGTCACGCTCATTCGATGTACGCGCCATAGCGCACGCACGCGATCGAAAATCGTCAACGTTATCGATACATCGATACTATTTCATCGTCTGTGCATTAACGTGAGATCGATTTAATATACTCTTTCTTTCTTCTACCTTCCAACATTCGTTCGTTCTTCTCTGTATTGTTACAAATAAATATTTTATAGCTTTAATCCCATTGGAATTGTAAAATGCTTCGAGAAATAATTGTCGTATCTCGAAGTTGATCGATATCGCGGAGTACAGACAAAAAAATCTCAAGTTCCGTCGTGGCTCTCTCTGTAAAAGATAGGAAAGAGAGTGGCACGTGGAGAGCGAACAGGACGCATGCGTGCGGTGTTGCTCCTGCAGGACTCCGTACTATGAGTCAGTCTGCATCTGGACTCCGGTTCGCGTAGATTTTATACTACTTGTACGTGCTTACGTGATTAAGAAGACGCTATCTCGGATTTTTCTTCCGGGACAAACGGCAACTATGACAATAATGACTTTCTTCTTTGGTGCTTGGACCGTATTGCGGTTCGTCCTTTTTATCTGTGTCGTTCTTCTTATTCGTTCTTCGGAAGGTAAGTGGATATTTGTTGGAGTGATTTAAAAAAAAGAAGAAAATAAACGGCACGCGATATAACTTGATCGATTTCGGAGATAACGTCCTTCGTATTTCCGAATAAATCGTTTAACGCTATACCGAATACCTATACATAAATTCTCAGTGAGATTCTTGTGAAATTCTTGTTAAATACTTGTGCAATTCCTAATCGTCTTGCCGCACATAATTTTGAGAACAATTTGAGAAACGTCGAGAACTTTTAAGCCTCGAGCAATGCCCTTTTTCTACGGTAGAAAGTTCTGTGCGAGTCATGTGTTACAATTAACTAAATCCCGCGTAAATCATGCCGGTCAATATTTCACATAGCAGGAGGTATCTTCTATTGTTCAAATTTTTTATAATACACGTTCCTTGGGAACGATTTTATTTTCGCGATACAATATCGAATAGGATGGAGAAAAAAAAAGATTTCAAAAATACATACGTTCGAGATAACGGAAGAAAATCCACGGCAGATATATTTCTTGTCATTAAGACAGTAATATTTCTCAACTGCAATGTCTTTAATCTTAGATCCTCGTATAGACGTAGTCGCCACACTATCCTCGTTATCCTCGAAGTGCTGGCAGAAGAAAAATTCAGGTTTCCGTCGTTAGATGCTCCGTCAATCTTCGGGATTGCCTGCGATTTCTCCTGGGAGGATGTTCCCTCGAGAGAATCACTGGCCGTTGCTAGACAAGCCACCGGCGAGTGACTTCGATAGAGAAGCTGTCGAGATGAACGAAATTTAGAAAATATTGCTATCGACATCTCTCTCTCTCTCTCTCTCTTTTATTCTTTCTCTATCTTTCTTTCGTTATTTCTCTTTCGAATACCTCACTCCTTTCGATAGACCGATAATCACTTTACTTTTTTCCATTCCGCCTGTTCGTCTATTCGACGTAATTTCTTCTATATCACGAGAGAGAGAGAGAGAGAGAGAGAGAGAGAGAGAGAGAGAGAGAAGCTTTTCATCGAGAGCCTTTCATCGAAAGCTTTTCAAAGTGCAAAATCACTGTCCGGACAAACTTCCCGGGCTTCGGTTTCTATTTCGAGCGTAGTTGCGAAGTGTCCGTAGCAACGAAACTTGGGAAATACTCACTGTAACTAGATAGTGTCGTACAAGCGCCCGAGGTTCTAAGAAAACATAGAATAGGTTGCTCAGATTAGTCCTAGGAGATGTGGAAGGGGTGGAGTGAGACAGTAGGAGTGGTAGGTAAGAGGAAGCTACGAGCTTTCGTTTTAATGACTTTCGAATTTCTGTCTTCTGTCTTTGTTTCTCTCTTTTTTTCTTAACGCTTTGGTGTTGAGAATTAAATAAATCTAATGAAATCAGAGGAGAACGAGTCCTCGTAAATTCATAAGCATCGTAAGTACTCTTTTCATCTTTTCTACGAACAAAAATGTTACCAGGAAGACTCTTAAAGCTCGCTCCTGGTAAAGGAAGCGTAAAAAGTGTGGGAAAGGTGGAAGCCAGGGAAACGTGGGATGCCTATCGCATGACGAAGTAGTCAGAGGTAGCTTCTAACATCGTCTCATGCACAAGTCCTGCTGCTAATTATTCGCGAGCACGCGAATGAGAGAAATGCCTTTCTCTTTTTACTTGTATGGTAGCTAGCTAGCTAGCTAGCTAGGTACATCTAACATATGTTGCAAGGCACGCAATGTTATACAACTCTGAGCAATTTCCATTATGCGATGCTCCTATGTTATGCAAATAGAGAGACGCGTGTCTGTGCAGATGAACCCTTATAACTTGTTCGATGCTCGGCCTTTCCTCCTTCGAAGGGAAGCATTCCAAACCCTTGGCACTTTCTCTTCGGTCTTGTAAAATCGCTACTGTGGCTAGCCTCTTCAACATCGTCGAAAATTCACCGTTAGAAGTTGATGCCAACTAACGTTACCGAACGTATTCGTAGCTGGACTTGCTCTTGCCTTTATTTCGTCTCGTGTAACGTGAAATCCTGATGAATGGTTAGAACTCTCTCTCTCTCTCTCTCTCTCTCACTCTTTCATTCGCTAAATCTTTATTTTACTTTCGAACGAAGAATCATTTGGCAGGGTGATTTAAAAGAAAAAGAAAAAAAAGAAAGAAGAAAAAAAAGGAAGAAGAAAGAGAGGAAAGACCGGTGAAGTTTGTAGAGTTGATATTTATGTTCATTCTATATGCATAATGTATAGTGTGTAAAAAATGAAGTAAAAAATTTTGTATAAAGAAAGAACAAAAAAAAAAGGAAGAAGAATAAAAATGGCCATGCTCTAACATTGTCTTTTTGGTTATAAAATCTCGGCGTTAATTTGACTGAAATCCACTAAATCTCCGGAGTCATTTGCACAAAGTGTGCTTTCGCCTTTATGAAAACTTAACGCAATAATGCGCTGAGTAAATAGCTTTCAAAGCCACGATATTTACCACCAACGGAGTAGGTGAAACGACGCTTAACGACGAATTCAAATTTCATGAAAGCTTATCTGCGCTCCTTGATTTTATGAGCTTCCTTCCTTTTTTAAACCACGGAAGCCGGGCCATCCCACTTTATCGACCATTTGCAGACAGCTCTTTTTGGAATGTAGTAGGTATATATGTAGGTAGAATACATACATATATATACAAAAGTTCATGGCGGTACCGAACTCGAGACGATCGATACTTTATTAACATTTTAAAGCAATTGATCCGACTGTATGTCTAGACGCATAGTTTCGCTTTCATAATCCAACAATTATTTATATCGATTAAAAGTAAAATTATTATGTATTTATTGTTAATTAGTTCGAAAGGAAAAAAAAAATATTGATTCTTTTATCTCAATAACTCTTGAATCGAGAATTCATCAAAATGTACTAGTGAAACGAGCTTTTTCGATTGGTTTAAGTAGACCATTAGATTTTTCATCTTTCTGCATCGTCGCAACATGTTAGGAAAGTCAATCTTACGAAACTTACTCGTTTCTTCGAGTAACTCTCTCTTTTGCTTTTCTATAAATCGTTTTGATGTCAACAAGCAAGGAGGAAATGAAGTTGGTGAACTTTTTGCAACGCCCTGAGAGGGTGAGCATTGAAACCAACGTGCTCATTCGGCGAAATTATTATCAATGTACATACCTAGGCAGAGAACTCTGTGAAATCGAGCAATCGTTGAAGTTAAATTGGCTCGCTAATTAATATCGATCCGGCCACGCGTCCGATCGGAGATCGGTTTGCGTTCTTCTCTCTTTTTCTCTCTCTTTCTCTCTCTCTCTCTTTCTCTCCTTCCCTTTTTCTTAGCTGGATTGACTATATTGCTGCTTTCATTTGAAATCTTTCTATACGTCTTACGGTAGTAGCTATTTGTAATTTTTCAAGCACAGATTCATCTGAAATATTTACCCAATCCTTCTGTAAATTACATTTTTAATGAAGTTTATAATGGATAAAATATTACCCAAAGAAGATAAGAAATATAAGAAGCGAAATTTACAAAATCTAATACATACAACTATCGTAAAGTTATTTGCAATTATCGCGGAAATTAATCACAGTAACTTTCATTTACATAATATTTATTTAGTTTTCTTTAACGAACTTTTAAGATAAATAATAATTAATAATTAACCTGAAATAATAAATATCTTCGTGATAGGTCATTGAAGTTCCATTAAATCAATTTAGCTACAATTTTTATATTTTTAAAGTTATTTAAAATGTAAATATTGAAAAATTCAATATATCGTATAATAAATATCGTAAAAGAAATATATATATATATATACATACATATATATAAAATGCAATGTATTAGTGACAAACGATGACGAAGCAAGGATCTTTGCTACTGAAAGGTTGAAAGCGAGAACGTGAACATAACCCACGAAGCGGAAGGACGAGAACGACGCGACGGAAGGGCTATCGCTCGGAGGCTCCTATTCGGTGTGCATCGGCCGACCGCAAAGTGTAAAACGTCAGCTGCAAGCGTTGTTTTGCGCGCGACCAGATTGCCGACACGGCCGCAACCAAGCTGCATCTCGCATCCTTCCTGCTTCTCTCTCTCTCTCTCTCTCTCTCTCTCTCTCTCTCTCTCTCTCTCTCTTTTCTCAAGCTCTAGTGCGTTTCCATGCAACGCCACTTGCACAATTTGTAAAGTGTCTTTCGCAAAGAACACCCGTTATATTTGAAGAACAAGACATGAAAGGAGTTAACGATATTCTCGAAGTTTTTCCATTTTGTCTATCCATCAACTCGAAGCTCTCGTACTTTCACTGACCTCTGTTATAAGAGAGATCGATGTAAACGACGTCTGCGTCTTTTCTTGATCTAACAAACGAATAAGAATGGACACGCCCTTTTTACGAAATGGTAGTAAGTACATATATGGGAGAATGATAGCTCACGCGTGACACGATTGAAGAAGATGACAACGAAGAAAAGGGGAATAGGGTGCTCGATTTTTGTTTCGCTAGTGCCGGAAGCGGATGCTATTTCGTCTCGTCTTTCTTCTTCGGTCATTGTTATTTCAACGCGAAATACATACTTACTAGGCCCATGAATTTTCCTAGTATACGAACGTCGTCGTAAAGAAAATTTCAGGGGGGTGTGTCCCTTCGATAAATATACTGTCTCTCGTCTTTCTTTGTTTTCGTTCGATAAACAACAGTTAATAGTTCTCGTACAGATCGAAAAGAGAATAAAAAAAAAAGAAAAAGAAGAGAGAGAGAGAGAGAGAGAGAGAGAGATAAGTTTATTAAAACAAATGAATAGAATGGAAAGAATATTACGAGCTAAAGATATAATTTAGCTAATTGATATTAAAATGAAAATTACATTAGGTACATCGAAATCAAAGCTCGTTAATCTCAAGAAAGTTTTATCTCTCTCGTTTTCTTCCTTTCAAAAAGAGACTCCTACATATAATCCTCGTTTGAAGATTCAGGATAAAAGAGACTATTTCAGATAATACGAATAAAAAACTTAAAATCCATAAAGTCGTTCCTAAGATAGTGTAGTATTCTTTAATGATTCAATATAAAGATAACAAAATACATTTTTAAGTTTAAAACAGCACAAATTTAAAAAATCTTGTAAATAATGGAAATTATTCAGCATGGATAACGGAATATGCACGACATGATATTCTCTACTTCTCAGTGAATGTCAGCTGTTGCAAGAGATATGTTCACAGTTAGCCACTTTACGAATAAATCAAACGGAAGGGTTTAGTAGACAATGTAACTTTCTCTACACGACAGGCAACAACTCATTATAAATAAGCAAATAATGGAACTGTTAAAGTACTAAATAAGTAATAGTAGAAGAGAGAGAAAGAAAGAGAGAGAAAGAAAAAGAAAGAAAGCAAGTGAATTCGAATAATTCGCTGGAGGAGCTGGTTAGGCGAAAAGCGCAAGCATCGTCGCCACTAGACGAGTGCCTTTTACCCTCGCCTACTCTCGAGTTCCCGCTAAAGGAAAATCTTGAGGCTGTCGAAAGCGAGGGCGTCAAGTGCTAATGTCGTCTCTCGTTGAAACAAGAAGACGCCTTGGGAAGTTTAAAGCTAGCAACGAATAAGTACATCCGCGTCTCTTAGAAAACAGCTGGACGTTTTCGACCTTCATTTGCTTTGTTTGCGAGTATTTCAACATAGTACTACTTTACAGACTTACATACATACATACATATATATATATATATATGTATATATATTTTAAATTAAATTATATATATATAATTTTATTTTTTAATCAAAATCATAACAATTTCGAATACCAACGAAATTTTCATGAAAATTAGACAAGTTGAATATTCATTAATATAGCAGAGATGTGATTTTCCTATATTATACGAAGATAATGGGATCGTAATAAGAACAACGATGACTTGAAAGATGATGAAGGGATTAGAATAGGAGAGGGAAGAGGGCAATGCAGCGCGACATGTGTGACTACTGTTTCGCAATGACAAGCGTTCAAAGTTTCCTCTGTGACACGTGACATAGCTATGTAACTGTGGCAGCCGTATTCATTATGAATCTCTCTCTCTCTCTCTCTTTCTCTATATCTTTCTCTCTCTCTCTCTCTCTCTCTCTCTCTCTCTCTCTCTCTCTCTATCTATCTCTCTTGTTCCTTCTCTGTCTTAGATGGTGATGCAAAAGGGTGAGTAGTGCATAGAGGTGGGAGGAAATTACGTTCCATGTCCCCGTACGCTCCAATACTTCAAGAAGTGTCTCCACATTATTACATGACGCATTTAGAACGAATAGGTGTTAACGGGACATTCTAGAAATTAACATCGATGCATCAGATCTCTACGGGAATCCTTCCTCAGACATTTGGTATGCTTCAACAAAACGTGACTACGACAATAGCTTGTCTAGCGATTCGGAGATTTATTGCGTACAATTTTTCAAAGGATATTCTATTTTCTCCATACTAACATACGAGAGTATTCGTCGAATTATTCGTGTTAAAGCGAAACTCTCTTCCTTCGAGATTCCTTACATCATTCCATTCCTCAACAGGTTTCCCTCTTGAGAAAGAAGAATTTATTCGTCGATCGATATTTCCTAGCTATTGATATATTGCTTTTATTATGACTTAAGACTCCCAAAGGTACAATTGAATCGTTCTATCCTTATAAGATGAACGATATATTTTTATTTTAAATCATATTTTAACTGGTATACAGATAGAGATTATATTATATCTATAAGACATAAGAAGAAAAAGTTTGTCAATAATAAACGCGTTCAAATGTCACATACGATTGCTTTAGGAATATCTGTATTTTCATTTAAAACTTTTAATTTATTCAAAGAGTAAGCAAATACATCTATCGACGATTAATCTGAAAAAAAGAAAAAAAAAGGAAGAAAGAAAATAAAAAAGTCGATAGGGTAAGCGAAGAGAATTTATACAATTTCTTCCGCATCGACGAGCGTGTCACAGAATCATCGATTTCGACATGTTATCTTACTCGGCAGTTGTATCGATCGCTATCATAACGTAACAACAAGACAAAACTAGCAGCTGCTTCATACGATGGATCAAACGGATTCCTTTGACTTTTCCCTTTCATAACCCGCAGTTAACATTTCAAGAAAATAATCGATACGAGCAATGCAGCAAGTTGCTGCAATAAAACTGTAAGAGACAAGTAGCATACATATAATACCAACAGCCAAAAATGTTAAAAATCATGAATTATTTAAATAGATTCCTATCGGTTCTCTCCATTCGTAAATCGCATTGTCACTTTCGAAAGATTTCAAAAGCTTTGTAAAACTTTTAATAGTCTAAGTCTTGGAATACAACGATCTGGCTACAAATCGAGGTAGAATATACGAAAACGTTCGTTGGCAAGCGCGCATACTTACGCTATGTCTTATGCAACATCATCCCTCTCTTTTTCTCTTTCCCATTCTCCATTCCCCACCCTCTGTCCCCCTCCCTTCGAGTATCACGGAATTCCTTTGGCGAATACGATCTCGTAAGGTCTTTCCAAACATCCGAACATCCTGTCCGGTCATCCCACCCACTTCCATTCTTCCCTGCGAGCAAAACGGATCGGTCCTCTGCATTTCCCCTTTTCTTTCACGAAAGCAGCGAGCGGTATAAATCTATTACAGTCGCGACGACGTTCTCGTGGAAACGGTGCTAGGGGATGGTACGTGGAAAGAAAGGAGAAAGGAGGAGACGGAGAAGAGGGTGGAGGAGAAGGAGGAGGAGGTAGAAGAGAAGGAAGAACACGATAGGTCGGAGAAAAAGAGACGGATATAACGCGGTGAAGCGTAAGAGGTGGATAGGAGGGTAAGGTCTCGGCTTCCCATGTTGGCTGTTGTTCAAATGGTCTATCCGACAATAAAGAGCGATGCACGTCTTTCCGTAGAAATCCTCTGCTTTCGCGAGATTCAAACGCGCAACCTCGAAACCGTGAGCTTTGGAGAATGTAAGAGGAAAGAGAGGAGAAAAAAGTCTTTCGATACGGAACGATGAGTAGTCTCTCTCTCTCTTTCTCTCTCTCTCTCTTTCTTTTTTTCTGCCTTTTTCTTTCTTTTTCACTCCTTTCCTTGGTCACAACACAACAACGTTCTAATCCCTATCTCGTACGCGTAGTCCCTGTTGTCTTACCTTCCTTTTCTAACCTCTTTTTTTTCCTTCTCTTTCTTCTTTTTATTCTTTTCCTTCTTCTTCTTCTTCTTCTTCTTTCTCTTCCTCTTCTTCTTGTATCTCGTGGCCAGTCGAAACAAGAGATGTGTTTGTGTTTGGACCCAGGCCAGATAATCCACGGCAATAAATTTTTGTGTGTACAGTACTATGTGATTGGTTTTATCTCTTTCACCCGGAGCATGGTATACTTAACCCGTTAGCCCCGATCGGTAGTCGGAGAGGGCGATAGATTTTCCGGAAGGAAAGACACGAGCGTGAAACGAAGTGTGGGTGTGTTGGGTAGACCAACCTGTGAGTTTCGTGTACTTGAGACCGTTATTTAGAAACGATTAACTGAGCAAATACGTACGGGCCATCGATCGCAAAGATTTTCCAAATCCTCGACGCTCTTGTTTTTTCTGCATTTTTTCCATTTTTTTTTGTTTTGGTTCCTTTTTTTATTGTTTCTCTCTCTTTTTTTCTTTCATCTTTTTTCTTTCTTTCTTTCTTTTTTTTTTTAACATGCTTTCAACCAGAAATTCTAGAACGAGTTCGATTATTCGATTAACCCTTTAGCTATTATACGCTACTACAATGGCTTTTCGCTGAGTCATTTTTTGGGATGACGAAGCACCACTATAGCAACTTTCCTCTGTTTGAGGTTTTTTAACGAGTATAGTGGTATAGTGGTCTCATTCGTTTTCTTGCTTCCGAAAGCCTTGTAAGTACGTTGCCTGGGAGATGTGAAAATTATGATTGTTTCTAATTTTGTAAAAGGAAAAAAAAAATAATATTATAACTTACACCAATGTTACTTTGTAATCATAACGCAGATAAGGGTAAATGTATAGTTGAAAATATCGAAACACCGATCATGGTAATTTCGTTTACATGTACTTTGCGATAAGAGCACTTTGATAAAGACGATACACGACCAGTTTAGCCGTAGTTGAAGGTTTAAAAAAGGTACCTTTTTCTTTCCAGAAAAAAGTCAATCGATAATACATCGTATATTCAGTGAAGGAGGAAGATGAAGTTGAATGAAAATAATTACTCGATGTAGAACGTAGAAATTCTGCATGCTGGCTCTTATAACCGTCTGCTTTCGTAAGCTTTCTCTGTCCAAAAGGGCTTAACCATCACAGTGTTTTAAGCAAATCCCCCTCCGTTCTACCTCAATGTGGTTCCGCACGGTACGTTGGACCAAACAACGCTATGGCGATAAGCAGCGACGCGACGATGCCATGGCGTGGCGCGAGAATACGAATAATCCGCGCGAATGGTATTACACGATTATACACCTTATACGCGCATGCTCATAAATAATACGATTTACTAAAACTCCCTGTGAGACGTCTCTCCTCTCAACCATTTTGAAAATTACGGCTACTCTTCATGATGAGATGTTTCTTTCTTCTTACTTCCTTTTTTTTTTTGATTTTGTTTCTTTTGATAAAAACAATGTCAATTATTAAATCGTAAAAGTTTACTACGAAAAGTTTACTACGTATGTATGTATTGTTTGAGAGTATCCAGGAAAGAGCGGTATTCGAAAACTATCGAGACGTTTTACGAATGCTATTACGCATCTCTCTAGTCGAAATCGAAATAGAGAGAAAGAGAGAGAGAGAGAGAGAGACAAAGGGAAAGAGAAAATGAACATTCGAAGCACAAGTACGATGTGACGAGAGAGTGGAAGAGGAAGCAAGTTTCGTTTTGTGAGTGTAGATTTTTGGACGGTAAACGAATTAGGAGTTTATTCCCACAGATAGTTACTTCTCTCGAACAACATACGAATACGTAGATAGCTAAATCAGCTTGGATACGATTTCGTGCTCGCTGACGAAATTGTTTTCTAATTCTATTGGAAGTAATGGTTTTTTTTTTGAGGTTTAGGTGGTCTACCTAATAATTAAGTAACATATTATCTATGTGATTTTATATTTTAATCATTGAAATGGAAAAAGAGGATATATGAAAAAGTTTTTAAAGGTTTTATAAGATAATCGATATTATAGATATGTAACGACGATAACAAACTTTGAAGAAGATGATTGAATATATATGTGTATGTATATATAAATTATTGATAATATATACGATAATTTGTTTATCTCTCGTGACGGTAATATATAATTTAATAATTATAAACTGTAAATTGTGAAATTATTTCCGAAAACTATCAAAATATATTATTCAGAGATAATCTTCGATCAATAGTTGATGCAACTATAATAGATTTTATTTTAATTATTTTGATGTCCTTAGACTTTTCCAGAAATACTTGAAACATTAATTCTGCATAAACTATCGTCATTATCGATCTGTACGTTCGATCCTAATAAATTTCGAAAGAAACCCTTAAAAAAATTTTCCTTGCTCATTCTTTATTCATAAAAATCCAAAAAAAGAAAAAGAGAAAAAAAACAGAGAAAGAGAGAGAGAGAGAGAGAGAGAGAGAGAGAAAGAAGAGAATACTGTCCCAAAAGATAAGAGAAAAAAATTTGTCTTCCACTAAACGTCGAACATTTCTTTTTTAGTTTAAGAGCTTCGGCAAAGTCGAAATCGTCGTAGCAGATGCGTCGCATAAAATCGTTGGATGTATTTCAAGCGAGGAGAGCTTGTGGGTGGGGAGAGGGATGAAATAGGGGGTGAGATGAGGAGGAGTGGGGAGAGAAGGAAGGAGAAACAGGAAACCAAACTTTCAAGTCAACTCTTCGACGTAACGATTTCACGAGAGAGGGTTATCGTGCATCCCACCCTATTTTTACCCCTCCGATGTCGTTATTCTAGGAGATTTCGCACGAGAGTATGATTTTCTCTCCTCTTATTCTTCTCTCTTCTTGTTTCTTTTTCCTCGCTATCGGCGACTCGAATCGTGGCATGGCATGGTGTAACGTGGCATGGCCTGGCATGGCGTGGCTTCGTTCATTCACTCATTCACTGGTCGTGTCGTGTTATTGCGAGATGTTTAAATCGTGATAGATTTTGTCGCAGAGATATTCCCAGCTAGTTGGCCACCATCCAGTCTCGTTCCTGTTTTAATGCTTTCATCGTTCCAACGGAGATTGTAAGGGAGAATGTGAAACGGATCTCGTGTCGATGACCCCTATGTTGATTTTAATAACCAAACCGATGAATTAAACCAACGAAGCAATCCATTTTATTACTTTCCTATGATTTTCTCCGGAACGTATCTCTTACAATAATGAAAATATAACTTTACGAGCGTTAGAGATAAAAAGTTGTAGGAACTAGATAGAATTATCCATGTATCTTGTTTCCAATCGATCGAGAAACCTATTCGATACGATTTATAAAGCACGATAGAACTGCTTGATTCGATCGCAGTACACTAGTTATACCTTCAATGAAGCACGAGTTCGAAGATAGGAAAGAGGAAAAAAGAAAGGAAAAAAAAGGAAAAAAAGGGAAGAAGAAAAATAAAAAGGAAGAAAAAGATCGAGCTAGACGGAATGAAAGGAACGAGTCGCGGAATCGTGCACGTATCGCGAGATTTCTAGTTTCCTTCCGTTCTTTGGAAAAACAGTTGACATCTGGACACGCACGTGTCTCGGAAAATGCCTTTCACGTTTTTTCTCTATCTCTGTCTTTCTCTCTCTCTCTCTCTCTCTCTCTCTCTCTCTCTGTGTGTTTCTATCTCTTTCTTCTCTTTCCCCTCGTTCTCACCATTATTATTTTACTGTTCGACAGGCAGTATCGACGTACACGTACTCCGTACGTGAGAGAAACCCTTTTACGTTCACGGTGCTTTCACGATGCTTTTACTCGATTTAAGCTCACCCTCACCCCTTTTTCTTTCTCTATCTATATCTTTCTCTCTTTCTCTCTTTATGCTTTCACCTGCTCTACAACGGTTCACCACTACCGCATGTTACTTGTTGTCCACCAAAGCGAACGTTCTGCGACAATAATGGCCAAGGACAAATCATTTCACTCGAGCGTCATTATCGTTGAATATCAATAGATAGACATTCTTGATATCTCCGACGTTGTCATCTTTCTTCTTTCATATTCATACTCTCATAGACTTTTGATGATCGATAAGAAGCTTTCCACTTTGACGGAATGAGTTCTGAATCGATTTGATCTTCGAAAAGACCAAACCAGACCAGACCAGACCAGACCAAACCAGTTTCAATTTCAAATGTATTTTAACTAGATTCATATGAAAAAGAGTTTACGATGGAAAAATTAGTCTATCAGAAGGACGTCATTTTATTAACGAAACGTTTACTATACCATGGGATAGACACATCGGATTTTTTTTATACTTATCCATAAAAGAAAATCATTCGGTGCATAATGGAACGTTTCTATCCTTTAATTTTTCGGATCGTTTGTTCTTCTCCAAAAGTTCGTGTTTCTCGTACAGAAAAGAAAGAAGCGTTGGCAGGACCGAAAACGACGCGTGCCAAGTATACGTAGATCGAACGATACCTAGACAAAGACAATAAATGTTTCTATTTTACGACGTTGGTTTACAATCCGGGACATATATTTATTTATTTATTTATTTATTTATTTATTTACTTACTTACTGAGAATACTTGTAAAATTCGTTTCGAGATCTCAGCTCGACAAATTGTCGCAATTTCTTTTATTATTTAAAATTGACGATAAATTTTCTTTTGAATTTGTCGCGGTAATTTTGTTTCTCAGTAAGATAAAATTTCGTAGCCCGCGAAATTTCGGAGATATTTCTGATGGAATATCTGTCTCGAATAAGCAGCTAATTCAGTAGCATGAAAACGTGAATAGGAAGGTCACGAACTAACGGAGGAACGGAGTCGAACGGGGAAGAAGGGAAGAGAAAGGAGTCTGATGAGGAGGAAACGGAGAAAGATGAGGAGGACGCAACGGGTTGGACATCGAAGGGCGAGTAGCAGCGGGTATTAGAGGGTGTTGGACGAGCAAAGGAGTGTGCGCGCTCGATTAATCTCGCAATCTGGATGGAGTGGCTATGATAGACTCCCATGAATAACTCATGAGCAGTGGGTAGCTGCCTCCCATAGGGACATTCGCGTATAATTCAGCCACTTCATTTGTCCTCATTACTATGCCCGATCGTTACATAGAGCACGATTTACGGAGAGTTTCTCGCGCTCGCGCCTCTCATTGCCACGCACTCGAGCTGTTTCTATATCTATCTATGCTATGTGTGTGTATATATATATATGTGTGTTATGTGTGTACACTATAGATATGTCTATATATATATATATGTTTCTTTCTCTCTCTTGTTTAAAGTACTGTACTAGTCACCTTATGGAACATGTTGCCGTCGAGTAGGGTAAAGGAAGGAGAACGGGTTGACTGCTTTTAGCTTTTCCGTCTCTACTCGTCGACGACAGAAGAAGTAGAGTAGAAGCTCTGTTTGTTTTAACATCATATTAATGTACGCTACTTGCGCAACAAAGAAATACTCGTTGTTCGTTTAACAATTCCAAGTACCATCTCTTTGCAATAATGAAAGGATCTTTTTCGTGTAGTAACGAGAAAACAGACGCTTTTACTAGTTTGTTGTCCTGTGTCTTTCTGATTTTACTATCGTTTTCATTGTACCTGAACGAATTGGACTGTATCGTTAGTTTCATTGACGAATATCGAGAACTACGATAATGCGAATAACGAGGATAAGCTGATAATAACACAAGAGATAAGGTGAAAAAGTAGAGCAGGACGTAAATCGAACGCGTTTGCCCACAAAATTCCTGCTGTTCTCCGCCGTTCATCGTTCTATGTCCTAACGGCCATACCTCGATAAATGGAATTTATGAATCGGAAAGTAGACCATCGGACCAATGCTGCAGAGAGAGAGAGAGAGAGAGAGAGAGAGAGAGAGAGAGAGAGAGAGAGAGAGAGAGAGAGACAGACAGACAGAGAGAAGGAAAGAGAGAGATAGAGAGGAGGAACCTTTTGACGAGTTACGTTCAATATGCGAAAATAACTGGACGATGGAATTCGATGAGTTTATCTTGCATGAAAAAGAGAGGGATTTCCATGGGGATTGATACTGGAGAAAGACAACCAATCTCTCGTCTACTAGAAATAAAAGAATTTTTCGAATAGATTTTGTAAAAAAAAGAAAAGGAGACGAAGAAAAACCCGTTAAGTAGCTCGTGCCTACTATCGATGCTCTTTATTAATTTCTTCTCATTTACAATTTGTCTTTAACGAATAGTAGTTTCGTCACTTTTTACATCTTATTTATCGTCTTCTCCTTTTTTCCTCCGTATCCTTTTCGTTGCTAAGAAAGTAGTGGGCAGGTAACTTTAGAAGAACGTCACTGCGGCACTACTTTCTCATTAAATCCAATGAGATTTGAAACTTTATAATTTCTTTATACTGACGCAAACTTTTTTACCTTGTTTCTGATCTTTCTCGTTTCTTCCCGATGTATTTTCTCTCTTTTCGTCTATTCGCTTTTCTTGCTTTCTCCTTCTCTCTATCGCATTAGCAACGAAGTAGTATAAGTAAATGGCTATACTGAACTCGATGCTAATATTCAATGCAATTTTATTATAGAGTAATGAAAAAAAAAAAAAGTATGAAGTAGTAAAAGACTTCAATAAAGTATTCGAATGAAACTTCTGTACACAAGTTGCTTCCCTGTCTATTTTCCTTTCTTTTTTTTTTATTTCTCTTCTACCCCATTATATTTCGCGATAAGTAGCTAAATTAATTATACTTTTAGGGCTTCTCACCGTCAAAAAATTATCTCTTATACTCGACAAAATCGAGCGAAATTCTTTGATGTTTAATTCGCGACTCTCGGTGCGTTCGATATGATCGTTGTTATGCAAAAATATAATTACAGGATAGAATAATGACGATGGAAAGCACAGAGTTCGTTCCATTTCGTCCTGTTTTATTAACGATTGCATTTTTTGCGAACACGGCCGCAGGGACGAATAAGAAGAGAGATAGAGATAGATAGATAGATAGATAGAGAAAGAGAGAAAGAGAGAGAGAGAGAGAAAGAGAGAGAGAGTGAGTGAAAACGAGGAGAGAGCGAATATTATGCTAGGCGGCTCGGTTTATAATGGGATTTACTTATGTTTGACAAAATGTCATTAACCCAACTGCAATTTCGCCGGTTGACAGTTTTGTCCCGTGCGATACCATAGAAAAATATTAACGAGTAGTGCGTAGCCTCGGTTGATTACATCTCGTATGAATTTTTCCTGTATGCTCATCTACGCATTGCACATGTGAAAGAGATAGCTTTTCTCTCTCTCTCTTTCTCTCTCTCTTACTCACACATACGCACATGTATACATATTCCACGATTTTTGCATAGAGTTGCAAAGCAACAGTGTCATACACGAATCTGTTCATTATTTATTTACCAACGAATATGTCCAGGTCACGATGGCTCGATCGATCAAACATTTTGTTCATAACTATGAAAATCACAGAGAATTTATGTTACTTTCAATTTCGCAAAGCCGTAATTGAAATCCCTTGTTATTCGAACGAATGTTAGTACTTCGGATACTCTTATTTATTTTTCTCTTTTATTTTTTTATTTTTTTGTTATTTCTTTTCTTTCTTTCTTTTTTTCTTTTTAATATCGAGTCCACGGGTTATTGTTTGTTCTTAAAAATATCGTGCACGTTTGTTCAGAATACTTGTCACGTTGAAAAAGGGATTATAGAGATTGTATAGAACTTTCGTACATACATACATACATACATACATACATACATACATACATACATACATACATATATATACACACACATACACACACGATATATATATGTGTATGTGTGTATGTATAATCTCGTTTCTATGTAGACAGATGAAAAAATTGTCATTTGATATGAAACGAACGATGATCCGCTCCCGTTTGCTCAATGATACGGTTTCGTACGTGAAGTATATGAATAATCTGTAAATCGTGAATGATGTACAAGCCGAACAAGATGGTTATTTCATTCCTATTAATCACGTTGCCACATCGTCCACGACTTTTCCAGTACAATTTCCGACCATAATGGAACACCGGGCGTACATGGAACTAATAAAGTTACACAAAATTATGCAATCTAACGTATATTAACGTAAGTTAATATAGGTAGACTGGTATTAAATAATAACCGATTTAAAACAATTGTACGTGTGTCATATAGCGCACGTGTGAAACAATTATAAACGCGAATAAGCATTATTTTTTGACACCTTTTGTTACAATATGCGTCAGAGCATTATACCGAAAATAAAATATTCGTTTCATTTCAATTATTGAAACAGTAATATCGCTGTCAAAAAAAAAAGAACAAAACAAAAAACAGAAAAAGAAAACCAAGAGAAGATCGGTTAATAGTGTATAATTTATGAAAATGAAGCAATGCATGGGATCGTCACGATTTAGATTAAAAGTAGGTTGAAAATAATTTCAGAATATTACGTGAACAATTGTTAAAATTATCATTATTGAAGTTGAGTTCAGACTTTTCTGATAGATTGTAGAATTTAAAGAAACTGGGTCAAAGGAAATGAGAATCGTATTTTTACCGTTTCGTGTTTTGTCTTCTAGTAGGTTAATGTTTGAATTTTACGGTTGTATAAAAGAATAAAGAAGAGACAACTATATTTGTATATGCATTTTTGTATTGCATACATACATACACACGCGCGCGCGCACGTACACACATATTTATATATGGCGTGACCTCTATGAGTCTATAATTAGTTTTATTTTGCGTCGCATCTTACTTGATTTTAAGATACCAGACAATTGGTATAGTATAATTCAACTAATATTGTATTTTTCTCATTCTATATTTGATTTATATTATTAATTTCAATTCTTTTTTATTTCTTTATATAAAAATACTATTTATTTCTGTATGTAAAAATACACACACACACACACACACATATATATATGGCATAATCTTCACAAATCTATAAGTATTTTTACTTTGCACCATGTCTTATTTGATTTTGAGACACCAGACAAATGGTATCATAAAATCCAAAGAATATTGTACTTTTCTTATTTTATATTTGACTTAGATCATTAATTTTTATTTCTTTTTATTTCTATAAAAGCTCGATGGTATCTATAATATCGTAGTATTATTTTAGGTAACAACTAAATGAAAAAAACGTTTATTTTTTTTTAAATGTGCGAAAGGAGCTTCATCAAATATTTTAATGTCTTCAAATTCAGTCAATGTCTTATTATTATAAAACTGTAAAAGCGTATTATATAAGATGAATACTTTTATATAATCTGAGCGTAATTCTTAAACATCTCATTTATTATTCGTCAGACGTTCTTACGTCCTTGAAGTTCTCTTTTCAAGGAAATTTGCTTTCTAGGGATTCATATGATTCAAAAGGAATACATCATTGATAATTTTTTCTGTAGGATGCATGTAATCCTTCGATCTATAACTGTTTCGATAATAACGAAATAGAATCGTTAATTCTCCTTAGTAGTAACGATAGAAAGGTAGTCTTTAAGTGTTTGAGTTAAAATTTTTATTGAATAAGTCGATCAAACATGTTAAATGTGTACATTACTATATACGTTTAGAAAAAATAACCTGTGAAAATACTTATTTACGTTCTTTTTTCTTTTTAGCGAGAATGAAACATTTGTGTTTAAAAAGAACGATAAGAGAAAATCTTGTTTCACTGTTAATATTATTTCATATTGCTCATTCATTGGAAACGTTACGCTAATAGTAAGTTTTTAATATTCTTTCATGCTCTGTAATAATCCGCTTAGCCCATTCATTACCAGGTAAACGAATTTCAAGAGAAAGACGAAAGAAGATTTCATAAAAACATTAATGAAACAAGATAAAACGAGACGAAATAAAAAATAGTACACATGCATATACACACACATACAATCTATATACTTCGATCTAAATCCAAACGTATATCTTTCGAATCTCTCAAAGACTACATCCGAATTTATCTACTATTGTCGTCAGTTTCATTCGTTCATATTATTCGAATTTAAAGGATTGAGATTGCCGTCCAACAATAGCTAGATAAGCTATCGAAGTATTCCGTTTGACTGGCAGTGATCGATTGCTTTGTGTCTCGAGGCCGGGGTATATATATATATATATACATATAGACAGAGAGACAGAGAGACAAAGAGAAAGAGAGAGAGAGAGAGAGAGATAAAAAGATAGGGAGAGAAAGTAAAGAAAAAAAGATTCGTAAAGAGAAGATCAGAGAGAGACAGAAAGAGGCAAAAGAGGATCTTGTCTTCCAATGAACAAGAGAGAGAAAGAGAGAGAGAGAGATGAGAGGGTGAGAGAGGAAGAGGGTAAGGGACTAACACCATTAGCGATCACTCTTCGCCGCAACAGCTTGCAACAGATGATCCCGGTCGCTCTGCTAGATTAGCAAACAAGGAGCCAGTACCGCTACCACTTATCTCCCCGTAAGTGCACCATCTATTCGTCCTTCGCTTTACCGTGACTCGCTCGATTTTCGCAAGCGAGGGAGTAAATTAAACGCGCTTGAAAAGAAAGAAAGAAAGAAATAAAGAAAGAAAGAAGGCGCCGGATGCCGCGACTTTTCTCTATTGCTCGTTGCCTGGGGTATTTAAAGAGGCGAACGCTTAAACATTTTCTACCCCTCGTGTAAACACACACACACACACTGCATATATATATACATGTACAGATACACACAGTCATATATGTGTACATTGACGTGCTTACACGCTTATTGTATTACACGCTCTTTTCGTCGTGTCGTCGTCTATTCGAGGATTTGTACGACTTTTGTCGAGTCACACTTCGTATTATCCAAATCCTTTTTTACTTCCTCTTTTTTTCTTTTTTTTTTCTTTTGTTCATCAACTACTTTGTCTTTGATAATTGATAATTGTGTATTAGATAATAGTTTAATTTATATTAGAAATTTTTGATTTGGAAGTTAACGATGTATTTGTGGGACTGTTTTATTTGTCAATGTCTTAATCTGACTTCGTTGTTTTGAGACGCCACGCATAGTTCGCGACTGAGTGGCGACGTGACGACAAAGAATCATTTGTTTATTTTAGATAGATGCGAATATGCGGCGCGTGCATGCGTGCGTGCGTGTATGTATGTGCGAAAAAGAGAGTGTGTGGACGACTCTTGTCAGAAATGACCGAAAGGGTAGTAAATTTCAAGACGCGGAGTGATGCATGGCGAAGAACGAGCAGCGAGTTAATCATTTTCTAAATTCTTTTCCCACAGCTATTACATTTTTAAAATACATATTTCCTTTGTTCTTCGAAATAATATGAGAACGTTCATTCTTTTTCTTTTTTATTTTATCTTTGTTTTATTTAAATCTAACATCATTATCCCATGCAATTTGTACCTCTAAATAATATCGTAATTTATTAAATAATATTTTACATTAATCGAGTATAATATCTCCGTTTCATTTTGTTTATCTATGTATATTTTTATTCGTTAGACGAAAAATGAAAATACTTTTATTAGTAAACAAAAAAATTATATTTCACTATGATACTATCAATATGATAAATTCGTATTTACTATATTACCGTTTAAGGTAGCACGATACCTATCCGTACGAAAATAGCTCGAAGCAGAACAAATTTTCTCGATAAATTCACTTCTGCATATATTAATCCGACATATTCATTCGAGGAAGATGTATTGGGGTGCCATTCTAGGATACGCCGGTGTACGTTGTGAAAGAATTAAAGTGTCATCCCATGGCAATATTGTTCGGTATCGACTCGGGTCTACTCGTGAATATCACAATTTATATAGCAAGAGAGAAAGAAAGAGAGAGAGAGAGAAAGAGAGGAAGAAAGAGAGAGCTTTCTCGTTTGCTGCGAAAAATCAGAGGGTTGGAACGGGACGTGCAAAACCGAAGGGCGGACGCGCTGGAGTTAAGTAAATTTCGTGGGAATGGAAGAACAACGTAGAAAAAGAACAGCAAGAACAGAAAAAAGACGCACAGAGTCTCCTTGCAGCTACTTTAATTCTCTCTCTTTCTCCCTTCCCTATATCTTTTTCTTTTTTATTTCTTCTCTCTCTCCCTTTTTTTCCCTAGGCAAAGTAGAAAAAGTAAGATAAAGAACTTCACTTTCTTGGTTTGGTCCATCGTATTTTACAAAGCTTTACGAGGATGTTGTATGCTGCCTCTTCTCGTCGTAATTACATGTGGTTAATTATTTTCTTTTTTTTTTTCGTTATTTTCTTCGTTAAAAACTATTCAAAAGTTATTTCTTTTTGATCATATTATGAGAACAGTGATATCATATTTTTTATCATAAAGGTCGCACGTTATATTTAATACTTTGTTACATTATGATAATGAAAAGGAGAAAAACTATGGGGATAAGTAGGTACTAATCCTATATTTTTCTACATGCTGCATTTCTCAGAAAGAAGAGATAGGTTGGTCAAAGTTTATTTCGAGAGTTTTATATAAACGAAAGAATAGAATAATAGTAAAATAAATTTTAGTTGAATAAAATAGAAAGATAAATAAAAGAGAAAGAAATATAAAACGTTATATTTGAATACATATTCCAGCGGAATAATTATTCATTATTAAATATATAACGTTAACCGGCATTATTGCAAATTAAAGATGAAATATTAATTATCCTATATCCTTCATAGTAAAAGACGATATTCTACGTACGATTTTATCCAGCTCGATCGCGGACCCGTACGACGAGAATTCTTTCCCGATCCGTTAACAAAGTATTTTTTTAAAGTTACGAAAGGCAGATGCGAGCGTTCGGAGGGTGTCCGCTTTACTGGAGTGCTTTTAACGGCATCAAAATATTTTCGTCGAAGCGAAAAAAGGGAATGGAAAAATCGCGAGATAGAAGAGGGTAAAGAAAAATCGAAAAGAGAAGTAAAAAACTAAGTAGGCCAGATGATAGAAGATAGAAATTGGTGACGATAGGGTGGAGAGTGATACGAGAGGGATAGATAGATGGTTGGGTGAGTGGGTGGGGAAGGTCAAATCAATGGTCAGTGTTATAAATTAATGGATACGATCGAATTCTTTGGATGGTGCGAACACCCTTTATTCGTAACGACCACGTTTCATCGCCACGATCGCGATTAAGAGCTTTGAAGACGACCGACTTAATCCAAAATGCAGCAAAGTTTCTCAGCAAGTTCTCTGCGGGTAGTTGGAGGGAATGACGGCCTGGAGAAGGAGAAGGGAGAGGAAGACGGGAGCAATTGGCCGTACCACGCGGATAGAATAGAGCACGGAGGCAATTTCATGACAGCGTCTTGGGATGATTGGATCACCGCGCAAGTCTCGATAACCATCCCCCGTCGACGTGTGTGTCCTACCATGTACCACCAGCAACTATACCTACATACCTCTCATTCTCTCTCTCTCTCTCTCTCTCTCTCTCTCTCTCTCTCTCTACCTATCTATCTTTCTCCCTTTCTCGCTTGCTTCGCTCACAGACCAACCCCACTGCTCGTACACGCCTTATCAATATAACCTCATTATCGCGACGCGCAAGTGAAATCCAATTATCACGATCCCATTGCGGGAAATAAATTTCTTATTAAATCGCGGCCGATTTTCAATACTCGACGAACTTTTCCGACGAATGTACGGAGAAAGAGAAATATACAGGACGACCAGTTTTTACAGATGATAGATCGGTTTTTCTTTCCTTTTTTTTTTCTTCCTCTTTCTCTCTGTATTTTTTTTTTATTTTATTTTGTTTCGTTTTCAACGGGAATTTATTTCAAACGCAAGCAACCGTTTTAATTTTGTTTATTTAAATTTATAAATGTAGGAATGTAAATAGAATGAAATTTGTTTGGTCGAGCCATTTTTTATTTTTATTCTTTTGCCTCCTGACGAGAAAATTTAATTTTAATATACTCACTATTTAATTTAATAAAATAGATCGCGGCTTTCGATTCGATCCTCTTGTACGTTCCCGATTACTTTACATTTTCTTCGGATAAATATGTAGATCTTATTATCGATTTATCTTCTTTACAACTATAATATTATTTTAAGCTAATAGAGATGGTCTTCCAGTTGGTGAGACGCTCGTTTACCAAGGGTCCTAAGAAAAAAAAAAGAAAAAAAAAGACATAAAAATATCGAATTTCCACAAGTATCCAGTACTTGGTTCCGTAGCCAACGGCTCGTTCACAAATAGTCCGAAGAACTTAGAAAGTCGCACGAAAGACACTTAAAACTTCTCTCACCGAAGTTTCGTGCGAAATCGATGTCAATTTGAAACAAAAGTAGAAGAAAAGTGGGTAGACGAGTGGGAGCTAGTAAGGTAGAATCGTTCGGCGATTATTTCCTTTTTTTCCAACTTTTTTCCTTTTTTCTTTTTTTTTTTCACCGATCTCGTGTCTATCAATGAAAGAAGATCGAAATAGGATCTATGATAAAAACGATAGGACAAAAACGTTATCAATTACATGACGACCGATCGTTTTCGTTTGGAAAAATTTGCCGCCAGGGATGTAGAAAAAGTGTGGAAGAGTAAAAGAGAAAAAGAGACGGGTTGGACAGGCATTGGCGGGTCATCGCAAGGGGATTGACGTTGGTAACCGTGGACGAAATTAGCACCGCGATTTGGGAGCGACCGATCGAGTTAATACTGTTTCGTCGATTACAATTGGAACCTCGATCGTTCGACGATTCGGTATACTCTTCATACGTTCGTCCAACCTATTTCGACATCGAAATTTGTACCTTTTTTCTTTCTTTTTTTTTTTAGCGTATGGTCGCAGCACGTCCAACATCGTTATTTAGTTTGACACTGTTAAAAGGTGAACAATGACCACGATCGTTATTCCGATGTAACATTTAGTTTTGATGACTCATCTATTTTTTAGTTTAACTATTTCCAGTTAGTAAGTATTTTCCTAGTTTGTTCTTGGTGATCTCTGATTTTGATTTTTTTTTTTTTATCACCATTTTGATCATCTCATCCATGTATTCGTCGTACGTAAACATGCATGAGTTACTATACGTCGAAAGCAATTTTAGGATAAAACTGTTTTTTTATCGATTTGTTTTATTTATTAAATGGAACGTCATGTCACAACAACATGATCTCATAGTACAAAGCGTTAATATTTAACGAGACGTTTTTCTTTAAAAATGTAAATATGACAGAGAGATTTCTATCGTTAGGTAATAAAATACTCGAAGGTATAAAAGAATAAAACTATTTTAAACGACATTAAATGAATAATAAGAACTAGATGAAGTTTTATTATCTGCAAATGATATAAGCTTTGCAAAAACATTAATTCCATTAATTCGATACGATCTTTTAAAAATCTAGTAGAAAATTTTTGTTCGACTTACTTTTAAATATTACTCTCGTAGAGTCATTTTTACGATCCACGGTACCAAGCTGAAAAGTAATACTTTTTCGAACTCTCATGGAGAATTGAAATTCGCGTACCTTTGAAAACGTATACCAACCATTTCTATGCCAAGTTTGTTTCGAATGCTCGTTTTCACGCGTGTCGCTGTCTTCGCAGGCGACAGAGCATGATAAAATTATCATAAGCAGTAGGATGCCACGTTATATCGCAATAACGACCAACATGGAGGCACGTATTTTTTAAAAGAGGTGCCATACCTACGCACCTGTGCTTTTTACGTGGAAATATCCTATCCCTGAACGTCCTCCCGTTCATATTTTACCAGAGAAAAAGAATAACGCGGAAGCTCATCTTTCGCGTTCGTGCGAGTAATTTTTTATTGAGAAAGGAAAAAAAATTCGAGAAGAAAGCGAATCTTAATTTTAACTACCAACTACTGTACCTTTTTCTTTTTCTTTTTTTCCCCCTTACTTTTCCATACTTTCTTCGCCGAAGGCATTGTGATCCATCTTTAGATTTTTCCTCTGATCTTCTTGCCCTTACGCGATATAATTGAGTTAACTCGTGCTATTATCCAAGTACAATACTAAATAGCATAATTGACTTAAATACGCCATTTTGCTACGTGCGAGCACGTAGAAGAGCGACGTTGGTGTTGGAGATGAGTGGAAAGGGAGAAAGAAAAATCGCTGCCGACTTGGAAGATGGAAAAAGAAGGGAAGCATTACCGGCTGGCAGGGGATGAAGACAGCAAAAGAGAGAAAGAAAGAAACAGAGAGAGAGAGAGAGAGAGCATAGGATTGGGGGGAGCGATACTTTTTCACTTTACTTTCATATCTGAAACTGTTGAATATTAATGCCCGTGGGCGAGGTACTCTGAAGCTTCTTACCACAAGAAGCGACCGCACCCGTGAAATGGAAATGAGAAAATTATAAGAGTAACTGGGTAAATTGCGAATAAAGGCTATTATTGATACGCGCTAGAGACTTGTAAAAGAAATGTCATGATATTAACCCTTTGAGTGGTACGAACGTACACGTACGTTTAGAAGTTTTCTACAAAGTAGCGTAGTCGGTTAATTTATGTCTTCTTTTATATTTTCACCGTATAAAAGAGGTGTCGACTTACCTATACTAGATCATTTGCTTGTTGCATATAGAGACAGAATTTCGTTTATAATTTTCTATTCTTTTAAAAGTTACTCCATAATAACATTTTATTTTTCATACATGGACCCTGATGAGCTTACAACTTGGTTAAACGAATGAAGTTTCTTTTTTTTTCTGTAAGTAGTAATATATGTTTTTACACGGATGCATATCTTATACCATATACGTAATATACATACATACGTAGTTACTTAAATTACTCAGTATTGCATAAATACAAACGACGTAGCGAACGAAGTTCAGAGTAAAATTATACCTACATACCTTCGAAGTATATCTCGCGAAACGTAGAGTTCATTACGACGTTGATTCCCTCGACGTGGGATACCTCGACAGAAATCCTACCTCGCGCCTTATCATAGGGACAGGTTTCCGTCGAAACGCTGACTAGTGCAGATAGGTGGATGGAGATAAAGGTGGAAGAAGGAAAATGGTAAGGGGATCGACTCGGTATGAAAAAGGAAAGAGAGTGAGAAAGAAAGATAGAGATAGACAGAGAGAGAGAAAAAAAGAGAGAAAAAGATAGAAAGTCGTAACGTCGGTTCTGTTTGCTCGGGGAGTTTTCGACTTTGGATGGATGTGCGGTAAGGTTTGAAAAAGTGCTTTCCTTCGCCTAAGAACTATCGTTTTATTATCCGCGTAAAGTCCGCCGGCAACGGCAACGGCAACGGCAACGGCAACGGCAACGACAACGGGAACGGCACCGCCATCGGCGCGACGCTTCGCGACGCTCTTTACCGTTTCCCGTTTTACCCTCTTTTACCACGAAACTTCTTCAGTGCTTCGTGTCCGTGTATTGTACGCGCGCGTGCGCGTCGTTCCACCTTAATGTGCGGCCTGGATTTATCTGCTAGTAATCAATCGTGCGGCTGGGAACGAGCGGATTACAAGGGCGCAATATTTATCACGTCAAACGGTTCATTTGCATGATTTATGCGACGCCGAATGCCGGAAACGCCGGATTATTTGCGCGGAATTCGCTGAGCATCGCCATGCGCATAATGACGTTAAATTCCGCGTCGCGCGGAATTTCGCGTTACACGGAACGCTCATTAGACCGTCTCCTCTTCCTCTCTCTCTCTCTCTCTCTCTTTCTCTCTTTCTCTCTCTGTCTCCCTCTTTCTTTCTCCTTCTCCCTTTCTTTCTCTCTGTTTCTCTCTTTTTCGTTTTCGTATCCGTCGCTCCTCGACATCAGCTGTTCGACATTCTTTTCTTTTCATCAACTTACGGATTCGCATATTTTCGGAAAATATCCTTTCTCTCGTCAACTCGACTTCATAGAAAATAGCTGACGCTCCTCCATCCTCTTTTCCAAGTTTGGTAGAGGATTTACGGGTTTAAAGCATCTAGCTGTTGAATTTTTTAGCAAGACCAAAGAAAAACGGTGGACCACGTCTAACCTTACCACGATCTTATTATACTGCTTGTTAGTATATTTCAAAGGAGGTGGTTTAAAATTTTACGATAGGTCAAGTGGCTCTTTTACAGTCTGAATTTTTCGATACGTCGATTTCTATGAAAACGCGACCGGCGAAGAAGTTTTAAGAAATACCGACTTGGAATAAGTTACGACGAATTTTTCGAACAACGACTGCGTCGATACGTGCGAGTCGCAAAGCTCAATAACGAGGATAGATTGCGCTCTTTTTTTTTCTTTTCTTTTTTTTCTCTCTCTCTTTCTTCTTACCCTTCGTCGGAGGTAAGAGTTTACGAGCTCCTTCTCCTTTTCTCTTCTATCTTTTTCTCTTTCTCTTTCTCTCTCGATCGTGCCTTGATGACTCGCTCGCTCTAGGCTTCCGAAACTTTCTGTTATCGATGCTTTAGAAACTGGTACGATAGTACCTTCGTCACTTGATTCAATTTTAGTCTATTCGCTATCGGAGAGCCAATACATCTACGCTCTTTACTAACCACAAAGAAGGGACCAAAGTTTTGTTACATTCATCGGCAAAGTATCATTCCGAACATACGTTCCTTTTGTAACAATATTATATTATTCGTTATATTTGTATTTTTCACATATAATCGTGGATTCTTTTGTATTTCTGGCAAAAGGGAAACCAAAAGAAAAAAAAAAAGGGAAAAGAAAAATCCATGATTTATATATAAAACGAAAAACGGAACGCAACAAAATTATGGTAAACGTTTAACGTTGTAATTGATCTATAAACGTGTATCGATGCAACGGCAATGACCGTATGCGTAATAATCCTAAAGCCTGCAGAGATATTTGATAATTATTTTACTCGATACAAACGACGGAAATCGTTAATGTTGCTTTTACCTCTGGAACATAACGCAGCGGCAACTTGCAATTCGCATCCAGATGTAACCACTGCACAGTACTCTGTAGCATGTAGCACAATGAAGAAATTAATAATGCAGCCACGCGGGTACCATGTTTCGTGCACGATCTGTAACGTTGGTACGCGTGGTTGAGTGCGTTCAACCATTTTTCTACGTTTCTTTAATTCGGCTTTGAGCCTGGAAAATTTGGGAAAAGAATATAAAAAAGAGAAAAAAATAAACGGAGAAAAAAAAATGGAAACAGAAGGAGAAAAAAAAGCCAACACAAAAGTTTCGGAACCGACAGTTTATGTTTAGACTTTGTTCTCGCAACGTCACTACTATAAAGTTCTTTCGATCTCTAATAATACTGTGAAAATCCTTCTCTCTCTCTCTCTCTCTCTCTTTTTTCACTTTTTCTTTCAGCTTTCAGCGGCTTCTAGCAGGACCAACACAGACTGCCTTGTAAAACAAGCGTTCTTTAACCTTTCCAACGTTACTCCGGGAACTATTACGTAATTCAGTTTGCGTTGCATCTCGGAGTATCCTGGAACAATCCCCGTTCCATTTCTCTTCTCGTAGAAAATCTTCCGTAGGGCATCACGTACATAATTTAAATCATAGTCGAAGGGCTAAGACTAAACTTCTCTTCTTCTCATTATCTCCGTTTTCTCATCCGCTTTTAATTTAAATATGATTGTTTTCTTAATGAGAGGAAATACGAAATTGGAGATACGAGAGGAGAGATCGTAAAAGAAAAAAAAAAAAGCATTAAGTCCGATCGTCGATCGGTAAAAAGTCATCGACCGAAAACAGTACAGACCTTTAGGAAATAGAAGAAATGTGAACAATGTCGAAAAGAAAAGTGAAAAGAGACGTTGACGTCGATGGTTCACGATGGGGATTCGCGATCGAAGGGCAGCATCTATCAGTGGACCCTCATTAACCGTCCCACTTTAACTCTCCCTCGCCCCACCCCTTCTCTCAAGCCAGCGCTCACCCATTTTAGTTCTCACTCCACGATAAAGCACTCCTCGCGATAGCTTATCTCGGTTCTTACTCCTTCTCTACATTGGCCGACCATCGAGATTCTCCATTGGGGACTCTTTTCCGCGGTAGTACCACTGACCATCCTCTCCCTCGTTCTCCTCTTCCTTCTCCACTTTCAATCTCCCCCTCGGTAAGATTCTCCTTGGTCACGTTCCTTTTTCCTGCCTTTTCGGACCTTGGTCCACCAGCAAGGAAAGACTTTTCTCTTTTCTTCCCATTCTTTTCTTTCTTTCTTTCCCTTTCTTTCTCACTTGCACTCTTATCTCGTTCACCTCTCTTCGTCGAGAGTGAGAGAAAGTTGGTGTCTCCTACGGACGAAAGGAATAAGAAGGAAAAGTGTTGGAGAGAGCCGGTACTTGCCGATGGACCGAGAGACAGAGATAACAAGGACCTGAGAGGGCCAAAACATTCTTCCTGGGCTTTCTCGTGGGATCGTTATAACCATAACGACACCTTTCCAAGACCACTATAAGAAAAAGTCTTCCCATCGTTTCCGATCCCCACCACTACTGTTCCAACATCTCTTAAATTGTCTATCTATCTTGTTTCTAATACCTTTTCATCTGGTACAGGCAATTCGATTGGGTCTTCTCATTTTTCTTTTTCTCCTTTTCTCTCAAACAATCTTCCACTTTTTTCCCCTGGACACATATGATATTCTCAGATATTTCGTATCAAGGCATTCTCCGAGGACACCGACGTACTCCTGTTCACGTTAATGAGCACGCACGTGTGCTAGGAGATACATGTTACCAGTACGTGTTATCGTGGACTCGTGTACGAGCTTGGACTTTGAGTCGCATACCTGTACCTAGTATGGGCAAATAAGACAAGAAAGAGAGAAGAGAGAGAGAGAGAGAGACAGAGAAAGGGGTAATAGAGGAAAAGACTGTACAAGAGAAAGAAAGAGAGCGAGGGGAATAACCGGATGGGAAGGATATACTGCTCCTTCCACGGAATACGAAGCGTTCGTTAGAGAACGAACGTGACTTCGTTGCGCGACCGTTTATTTTTTTTCCTTTTTCACCTTGGCTTCCCTTTCCCGAGGAAAAGAGACACGGAAAGCGGGGTAGAAAGAGGTGGAATGTAAAAACGGATGCTAGTGCAAAAATGCCAAAAGCGTATAAAATATTAGATACGTGTATGCGTCGGTGTGTTCCGACGTTGATTGGACGTCAGTGCGGGCCAACGTGGCCACCGTCGGCTTCTACGTGCCTGGATCAAAGAATGCGAGTTTCGTGCTTCCGTTAAGCGCGACCGTGTGTCGTTATAAATATGTATATCACCGAATAAGGGAAAGATGATAGAGAGAAAGAGAGAGGGAGGAAGGGAGGGAGAAAAAGAGAAGGACAGTGCAAATGTGGAAGAGAATATCGATGTCTGATTATAATCTACTCTCGTCACGTGGATTTGGTTACTCTGACGAATAGATGTGTCTGACAAAAGGTATCCTATATGATAGTTCTCTATGTGCTGATATTCCTATGAATAATACATAATACGTAGGTAGTATGGTAATAGGTATACCATTCTGAAAACAGTATCCGATGAAATACTTCATAGTATCGTTCGTTTACAACGTTGATTTTAATGGACAGTTAATTAGATGTTGACGGTTAATTAGAGGAAATGAAAAATAAATCAAAGACGAAGTAAAGGATTGAGCGACATGAGGATTGAGTATGATGAGTGAAAATGTTTCGTGACTGTTTCTTGGAACCATGATAAACGATTAGGGTTTATTAATTCGTCTGGAAGACCAAATCGAATAACGTAATTTCTTTTTTTCGAGGCAATGAACGATAACGGGAAAAGCATTTGTTTAAAAAATCATACAACCGTAATCATTAAAAGAGATAATAATTTGGTGACATACTCCCTTGGGAAATTTACTATATTATTCGAGTGCTTCCTGATTGATTAACATTAGGTAAAGTGATCGTTCTGCCGATACCTATCTCGTGCACTCACGTAAGGCAAATATTAAAGTAGTCTATCTATCGTGTTCGTCAACTTACTGTCGCTACACCATGCTCTACGTTGATCGATGGATCTGCCATAATGCGTTCAAAGCGGATTATCTTACCTAACATCTTTTATAAAGGTATTTAAATGTAATAAGTTTTGTAACAGAAGACAATAGCTATCGGATATAGACACCTTTCTTACTATAATTAAGAAATCTCGAATCGATCGATAATTTATTATACACATGTGTGTGTGTGTACATTAGGTATTCACATATATATATACATATACATGTGTATACACACATGTATATATACGGGTGTGTGCAGATACCTAAATAAAAGTTTGGGATACTCGCCAGCAATTTGACTTGAATATCATATATACAGACGAAAAGAACGACAGGTAATAAATTATATCGTAAAAGTCGTTACAACTCACGATATATCGAAATATATTGCGAAACGAGGAATATTGGTGGAAGTGGAGCTCCGGTGATTTCGAACGTATCAAAGACAATTTGGCCGAGCGGACGAAGTTGATCGAATACAAAATTTGTTCAATCGGGTTTTATCGAGCGCCAATTATTCCAGAGAGAATTTATCGAGTCACTATTAATCGAATCATAACTCGAACATTCAGCTTTCCCTTGTTATGTGTTAGACATTTTAAAACGTGCATTATTTTTTTTCTCTACTGTCTTTAGGTTTACGAGCTTGTTTTCCTTCTCTTTTTCTCTCTTTTTTTGTTTTAAACGTCAATAAAGGCAATTACTTTTATGAATGTATCGATATCAAAGAGTTTACAAAAGAAACAATACGGCCTTATGAATAATCGATTGAGTAATTCGATCGGAGTACGTATCGTTCTACTTTTATTATTTTTACTGAAATTAACAGAGCGAATAAGGTGAAATAGTTCAGGAATGTTTTGTAAAGTTCAATTCATTTTCAATTATTTCTGTTAACAAAATTGTCGTGTCGGCTGTTGTAAATGTAATTTGAGCATCTTAATCATTTCTTTCGGTTACAAAGGAGCATCCAATGTTCGTCAAATAAGCGTTGTTCACAAAGAAATTACATTTTATTGAAAGGCCGAACGAGAGACAAGCTATTCGATTCTCTATAGGTGCTTGCTCCACAGATTTGATTTAAATGGTAAAACCGTGTATAATTTCGATTAAAAAAGTGATATAACATTACCTTGCAGTATAATATAAAACGTTTGCGTTACTCTCTATATTGAAAGCTACGCTTCTATTCAACTTGTAATTTTTTTAAATACACTCTCGTTCCATTGAGCCAGACTGAAAATTTGTACTTTTCGCTCTTTCGTATAACGAGCGGAATAAAAACTAATCTCGCGTTGAACAATCTCGGTAAGAGTTAATGCTTCAAAAGCGCTCTAAATTTCTCTCGAATTATGAACGAAGCGGTCATAAATCAAACATAACTTAATTTAAATAAAATTTTCTACGAGTACTTATTATTTATGATATGAAATCGTGATATGAAATTATACACTATTATCAATGAATTATTTTATTATATATAATATACATATAATGTGGTATTTTAAATATCATATCAGATTCTTTTGACGAACTTATTTTTGGTAGGATTATGCGAGCTTATTGTAAAGTTAGGAAATTGCAAATCAGTTGTGTGTCTCTCTCTCTCTCACTTTTTGTCTTTCTCTCTATCTCTGTCTCTGTCTCTTGTACTCTTTAGCACGAGCGTATTCCAAAACATTACGAAAACTCATGCGTTACTGGCCCTGTTGGAATGAAAATGCTAAATAGGTTCGCTCAGGTTGGCTCAAAGCGGTACGACGACGCAAATCGCGTGACTAGGACGAGCCACCGACCTTGTCACATCACTCGAGAATTCTTCTTCCTCCACCTCCTTCTCGTTCCATCATCGACCCTCAAAAAATCTCAGTATTAGTAACTGAGATCCGAGGACGAACTTCTTCCTTCCCTCCTTCCCTTCCTTCCGTTCTTCCACCCTCTCTCCAAGATCTGACCCCCTTCTGACTTGTCAGCACAACGTTTATCTCCCAATATTTATGTTGGCAACGCGTCCGTTGCAGTATTATTGAAGCAACGCACGCAATCTCGAAGAAGAGAGAGAGAGAGAGAGAAAGAGAGAGAGAGAGAGAGAGAAGGAGAGAGAAAGGAAACTTCGATATTCTGTTTCTCAGAGAATATCTACGACCATGCTTATTACATATGTTAGAAAAAAGAAAATAAGAAACAATTCCAACGATTTAAAATTTCACGAAAGGAAATTTGTCGAACTATCTTTCTGTTGCATCTTGGAACACCTGCTGTTTGAATTAAGGAGTGGTAATTCTTTGGCTCTTTGGCGAGTTAAAGAAATAGCCGATTTGCATTTATTAAAGGATTGGTTAAACGCACGAAAGGTAAAGCTTCGAAGTTAATATATAATAATGATATTCTATCTTTTATATGTATTTTGAAGATATTTAAATATGAAAGAGAGAACGAGAAGGATAGAAAGAAAGAAAGAAAGAATAAAACTATAAGCTAATCCATCCTTTCGACGCAACTCTCTTAAACGTCTTTTTTAATATTCTATCAAGTGAATATCGATGAGACTTGCAAGGTGGATGTTACAATATTCAGGTTAAGGGGATTCAATCCCGCAGGTAGCTTAAGGCCATCCCCGTGAAATACAACGTTGTAAGCGTACCATAGACTCTTATCTTTGGGAATGTTACATAGCGTATAAAAAAAGGTGGAATTCGCGGTAGAATAAGTATAAGAACGTCCGTCTCTTTCCCCTTTCTTTTGGAAAAGTCTTTTTTAGATAGGAATAAGAAATGACTTTGTCAACAAGTTACTTCGAAATAGATAGATAAAAAATATCTCTAAAGGTTTATGTACAATGTATTTTGAACGTACACTGTCTTTAGAAATAATGATCTCTCTTGTTTTCCATCCGTCCCTCTCCCCTTATCCCTGTCCTTCTTACGACGTAGTAGATACTATCTTGATCCTTAACAAAGGGAAAAGCTTTCTTTTCGGCTTGCGTGGTTGATTCGTGGTAGAGGATTCGATAGATCGATTTCTAGACCGCAGGCTGTTAGAACTTTAACTAGGGTCTGTATAAACTCAGCTCACGCAGTCGTCAAGCCACACAACGAGCAGCCACGATGAATAAAAGATGTTACTGTTAAACCCAATCCAACAGTTTCACCAAACCGCGATGTCTGTACTTTCAGCTACCCCGCGGCAGCTTCCTCATACTCGAGAAATGCCAATTCCAAAGGATCCGCTCGGAATTTTCATCGAACCGACATGGAAGGCGCGGCTTCGTCGTCTCTTGGATGAAGCGGCTCGTAACGACGGCCTTGAGCTAGCTCCGTGAACTATCTCGGTGAACTAGCTCGGTGAACTAGCTCGGTGAACTAGCTCGTCTTTTCCCTTTACCTTTGATGAAAGAGAAAGAGAGAGGGAGAAAGATAGAAGGAGGAGAGAGAAAGAGGGGGAGAGAGAGAGAGAGAGAGTGTGTCTTACGTTGATTCTATTGAATCGATCGTTGGTTCTGTGAAATGAACGTGCTAATAAGACGTATCTCTTGCTCAATTGTCTTCGAATCTAATCAATTAATTAGAAAGATACTTTATCAATTTTGTTACTCGTATAAAATTTCTATTTGATCTCTATGCATTCTCACGAATTTCAGAGAAAGGCAAAGTTCTTTTCCATGCATCCTTTCTATTAATCGCAGTCGAAGCTTTCCCGGTTTGTACATTGAGAATTGCATGTCGCAAATTGCACTTCGCAAAAGTTATATACCGCGTGTCGTATGATCGATGACCCTGCATTTATTTTTCACGATAGCCGATGAACAAAACACGTATGTACGTCCGGTCATTGTTTAGAAGTTTGCTTATTCGTATGAAAAAATAAAAAAGAAAAAAGAAAGAGAGAAAAAAGAAAGGTACGCAAAAAGTTATACACTTTGGTGTTGTTAAAAATATATAGACTTTTACGAGTGTAGAAATAAAGGGAAGACTGATCGAAGAGAAAACGAAAATATGGAAAGTAAATCGGATTAACTAGCGTGTTGCGTAACGCGTGAAACAGTTCAAAGGACTTCTCGGAGAACGAGACAGAAAGGGTAGTCATATATGATGAGATAGAAACAGAGATAGAAATAGAGATAGATAGATAGATAGATAGATAGAAATAGACATAGGCAGAGATTTGAAAAAATTTAGAGAGGATCTCTTCTATAATTTCGTAAATTTTCATGCGCACTCGGATCGCGATAGCGGCAAGTTTTCGTTCGCTGATTGAAAACCCCCCA
This sequence comes from Vespula vulgaris, assembly GCF_905475345.1. NCBI lineage: Eukaryota > Metazoa > Arthropoda > Insecta > Hymenoptera > Vespidae > Vespula > Vespula vulgaris. The sequence continues at coordinate 3,976,525 of NC_066600.1, read as the reverse complement.
TAATTCATTTACTCGTATCGAAAGCCCCTATCGATAAATTCCGTATTTTTCGTGTGCGTCAGCATCGATCGCCCGATGAAACCCGATTTCATCTTCAGCGCAAAACGTAATTTCATAGAGCCGAGAACGAAAAATGGCCCGTTTTACGCGATTACGCGATAGATTCTGCCGATCGGTAGCTGAAGTTAAAGGGAGAGGGAAAGAGGTATTAAGCTGAATACGTATCGTATGGAAGATTCAGGTTCGAGGATACAGAAAGGATTACGACTTTCCTAGGGAGAAAAGCGTTCTGTGTATTCGCCGAAGCTTCAAGAAAGCAAACGAATGCGCTTATCGGTCCAATTAACATGCTCATTCGAAGGGAAAACATTGGGGAATCGTAGGAAGGAAAGGATGGAACGGGGAAAGGGAAAGAGGGCGGGTAGCTAGAGAGTTGCTCGTCTTCGATCTGGTGCACGCTTTTATTTTCAAAGGGTGGAATGGTAGAAAGAGAGAAAAAGATAGGAAACGAAGTTGCTTGGGAAGGAAGGAGAAGATTCGATAGGACCAATAAAATCGAACGCTGCTAATTCGTTTAATGGCCGTGACCCAAACTTCTCTATTTATTCAGTGAAGTATCGAGAGAGAGAGAAAAAGAGAGAGAGAGAGAGAGCGAGGAGTGTGGCCAGAGGGAAGATAACTGATGATCCGCAGTCACGTTCGCGCAAACACGATTGCCTGGCCGATTTAATCTGACCGATCCTCGAAGGCATCTTTTATACTCACTTTGCCATTCCACTGGCGTGGATAAGCCGCGTGGTCAAGCCCTTTCCTATCTCTTTCTTTTCCTGTCCTTCTCTTTCTTTTTCTCTGTCTCTTTCTTTTTTCCACTTTCTTTTTCTCTTTTTCTTTTTCTTTTCCACCCTCTAACTAACGAATCGAAGAGTAGAACGACAGTCGTTATTACCTATTTGTGTGCGCAACCAAAAACTTTCTCGTCATCGTTGTCGTTTACTTCGAATAACCAATACCTAAATAACTCGAAGTAAAGAGGGTGGAAGAAATTTGCAAAGGTTCCCTTATATACCTATATTATTCGTCCGTGACACTTGATTTTCTTCGAGTTGTAAAACTCGTAAGAATACGTAAGGAAACTTATGTAGCAGTAAATTTGACGACTCGACTCAATTGTTGCTTCGATTCGCTAAGTAACCTAAGTTTTTTATCGGTTCGAATTTATATTCTCAAATTTTCAGCTCCAACTTTCCTTGGATAGTCAAAACGGATAAAACGTCAACGCTGTTGGTCAAGAAAGTTTTGCGCATGTATATTATGTACGCGTAATATTATCGCATAGCGATCGCATGCATCGTAAAAAGGAGAGAAAGGAGAGCTTTCTACAGTCTGCTTCTTTACAATGAACGACTCGAACAGGCTCTCCCTTCTGGAGCTAACATCGTGGAAGCACGTTATTGTCAAAGGTTCACCTAGTGTAAACTCCTGGGGTTGCGCGTGTAAATTGAGCACGAGTTGCTTAACACGCTCGTGGAACGTCGTCGGAACTCGCGTACTATTGGTCAGTGTTTAGATGTATACTTGTATTAGTGCGTGTATAACTGCATGCGTTCGTGTACGTAGCTACGTTACCGTCCTTGGTCAGACTGGATTCATCTCTCTCTCTCTCTCTCTCTCTCTCTCTCCTGTCTCTCTGTCTATCTCTATCTCTCTCTCTCTCTCTCTCTCTTTCTCTCTCTATCTCTATCTCTCTATCTATCTATCTTTACTTTAGGAGAGTCACGTTTACGGGAAATACAATCACTGTGCTGATTTAATCTCTAGGATCCTCGTAGCAATCTTGTGTATCCACACTGCGAAAGATCAAATTGCGATCTCTTCAAATTTCTGAATCTTTACCTTACGTTGAAAACCAGAAAAGTATATAGTATAGAATGCGATTAGATTTTAAAATTCAATGAACGCGATATCCGCAATGATTACCTCTTCGTTTTATTCCTGTGTAAATATAATATACTATTGAGGAATTGAAATATGTGAAATTATTTTTCATCCGCAAAAAAGAAAGAAAGAAATGAAAATTCATAGGAATATAAAATCGTAGGAATTAAAATGATGTAATTTAGATTAAGCTAAAATTAAAGTAATTGCGAAAGTCGAAATATAAATTAATCAATAGCCTTGTATTTTATTATCAATAATACGACTAACAATTCATTTATCTTCGAACAATAATAACGTATAAATAATTCATATATCTTATTTTACTAAATACATTTCATTGGCTATTAAAAATTGTTACAATGTGAAACGAAAGAGAGTATTTCGTAGAATAATTCAGAAATGAAAGAGAGTAATTACTAAAATAATTGTGATTCAACGCGATTTCGTGGTATGAGCTCTCCAATTATGGCCTTCTCATTTAAATAACATTGGTACACTTAGAGAAACAAATTAATTTCACTGCCTTTTATTCATTAATGTTGTTTAATTGGAAAATCTTTATATATGTCACCATTTATCATTGTTTCAATGTTCTTACATTATAGTTTTTCACATTTTTTCTTTCTTTATAATATATAAATTTTCATGGTTAAACGTCCGATCTCTTGATTCTGTTATTAGTAAGTTCGATTGGAAATGTTGTTAGATTTTGAAATACTTCCCTAATTGTTATCCCTTTCTAAAGTGAAGGTAAATTTCAATCAGTCGCTACATCGAGTTCGGTATGTGTTCAAACACGTATTGAATTTCGAGTATTTACGGCTACTCTCGACAGATCGCTATCTTCTCGTAAGCATGATTAATTTCTCGTAGGTATATTTAACGTGATATTCATGCAAAATCCTGTAACGATTGAAATATTAAAATGTATGTTTATTTTCAATAAATATTATAATATAAACGTTTGTTATAATTTCTATTAATTTAGATCCTATATTTACAAAGAGTGATATCGTCTCATTAGATAGAAAGAAAGAGAGAGAGAGAGAGAGAGAGAGAGAGAGAAAGAGAAAATAAGCATTGTCTCGGTGGCAGAGGCTTTTCATCAATTTTGGAAATAATTGGCTTGTGGGGCTCGTTTAATTTCTCCTTCTCTTTCTCCATTTTACCTTCTTCCTTCTCCTTTCATATACACGATGAGACATATAACATACTTACTTTGCATAACTTTTAAATTATGCGTTTGATGAAAAATTGTTGTATACAAAAGTTACATGGTTTCAAGAAGGATATTACACAGTACATCAACTTTTTTCGTAAGTAGAAATGTTTCAGAAATTTAAATATCAACTTTGTTATTTCGACTAAAATATAGCTAACTTTAAATCATATCGTTAACGAGATATTATTTTGTTTATTCGTATATCGAATATTATCAAAGATTTCAATTAAATAACGTTGTTTTTACTTGACAGCAGCGTTTATTAACAAAAGTAATTCTTCCTTGGAAAGCACGTCACTTATATATAAAACGATTTTTCATACAACGCATAATTTGGAAGTTATTCAAATTGTGCACGTATATCTTATTTTTCCTCTCTTTCTATTTTCTTCCTTGCTTCTCTCTCTCTCTCTCTCTCTCTCTCTCTTCTTACTCCATACATACATCCGTTATCCATATAGTAAAACGCCAGTAAACCTTACAATCTCCTTGAGAGAAATTCACTGGGAACAAGGTTGAGGTATCTCGTAAAGGCAACTAACAAAGTAACAATCGATAGGAGAATAGTATCGAAGAGTTGCTTGAGCTAAAGGGTGTAACATTCTAAAGAAGAGTCAGTTCGTTTTAGATAAGTAAGTGGATACGAGCCACCTGGGTGGATACACCATTAAGAATCATGCCGCTGAGAGCGTACCGGAATCTAATGTATTTTAATGGAATTCTTTGGCTCGTCGTTTCTCTTACAGTCGGGTGAGCACGCCGTCACGGCTTCTACTTCTTCTTCTTCTTCTTCTTCTTCTTCTTCTTCTTCTTCTTCTTTTTCTTTTTCTTTTTCTTCTTCTTCTTCTTCTCCTTCTTCTCCTCCTCCTCCTTCTTCTTTTCCAAGGATGAGCATTAGCGGAAAAGTTAGCGAAAGTAGCACGACCCCGAGGCAGCTGCGGGCGGTTCGCACGCGGTTTTTCCTCCCGTGCTTCGAGTTTAACGCTTTTACTTACCTTAACGTTCGTTAAGGGAGCACCAGCTGTCGCCTGTCGCGACGACTTCGAGATGTTCTCGATTATTTTTCATTTTTCTTATTAGTCGATTCTTTCCAAGAAATTTCTATGTCCAATTGTCTCTCTTTTTCTTTTTTCTTTTTGCTTTCTTTTTCTTTCCTTTGTCTTTTCTTCCTTTTTCTCTTTCTCCTTCCTAAAAGCAACAATCATGACGTCGACATAGGAACTTCGTGTGAGAACGATCGTTAAAACGAGATTAACGTTTCAAAGATACGACCTGCTCTCAATTAAATCCATTCAAATGCATCGATAAGCAGAATTTCCAATGCTCGACCTTTCGACTCTCACTTTTATCGACTCGAAGCTTCCCAGGATTTGCGATCGCGTTGTAAGCGAACATTCGGATATGCACGAATAGTCTACCACAGTGGAATCGGCTAATTACGCAATCAAGTCCACCCGATTACAATATAATGTTGATAATCGCCAACGCTCACGTAGAGATTACGGTTCATTGAGTACTTCGCGCATCGCCCTGTCCGCGGTAGGTATAGATTAATTTATCGTTGTATTATGAAGTATTAAACGTACGATTACCGACTGTATTAACGTTCGTATTAACATGCTGATCGTATCTCATCTTCTCTCTGTTGTTATAGTTTGCAAAATCACTACGGTAATCTTGCGAGATAGAAGGAAGAAAAATGAAAAAAAAAAAAAAAACAAAAGAGAAAAAAGAAAAAGACCGTGTCGATCGATACGTACCTCCTATTTGAACTAAGCGAATATTTAAGAATTCATTATGTTTCCTCTCTCTCTCTCTTTCTCTCGTTTTCCTATAGTTTTCATTCCTCTCTCTCACTCACTCTCTCTCTCTCTCTCTCTCTCTTTCTCTCTCTCTCTCTCTCTTTCTCTCTTTATCTCTCTCTTCCTCTCACTTTTTCGTTCACCCACGGTGAAAGCTAAGCCTCGTTGGGATCGAAAATCTCGAATAAGGTGGGCCATGCATTATAGATACCCATTCAGGGCAGTGGTGGGTAGTTCGTAACTACGTGGGTCGATGGTGCCGGTTGCCGAAGTGCCGCTTCTTCTCGAAATCCCTAGTCTACTGGTGTAAGTGCGCCTTAAGAAGGAAGAAGGGAGAGGAAAAAGGTGAGAAGAAGAGGAGGAAGAAAAAGAAGAAGAAGAAGAGAAAGAAGAAAAGGAAGAATTTAAGAAAGGAAGAGAGAGAGAGAGAAGGAGAGTGAGCCTAAGGCTAGATGGAGAAATGGAGGGGTAAATAGATGGAAAAAGAAAAAGAGATACGAAAACCAGAGAGGAGAGAGAGAAAGAGAGAGAGAGAGAGAGAGAGAGAGTGGGAGAAAGGTGCTAGTTGCCTTATGGAGAAGCAAGAGGAGAAAAAGAAAGAGGAGAAGTAGATGGTAGAGAGGAAGAAGGAGGAAGGGGCTAGCTCCAAATGATTTAGCCCCGCCGTGGGGTTAGATCCGCAATTTCGTTTGAAACATTCATGAGAAATATCCTTCGCCCAGTAGCGCAGCTGCAGCGTTTAAAGAATTGCGCCACGCGGTCGCGACCATTTACTTATCTCGATGGCTTCTTCTACGGGGCTGCTGGCACTCTGGAAAACTGGGAATGTTTCGCCCGCATAACTGGATCGTCTTTCGGACTCGTCCTTCGATGTGGGAGGAGAAACGAGGTACGGAGGGAAAAGAGAAAGCAATGGAAGAAAACTGCAAGTGAGCCGAGAGAGAGAGAGAGGGAGAGAGAGGGAGGGAGGGAGGAAAAAGAAAAAAAAATAAAAGTAGAAGTTGCACAATTTTATAGTCTTCTCACGTTATACTAAAAATACTAAAAATAAAGTATAACTAATCATTGGCACTCTTGACGAACCTTTTCTATTCGACGAATAATTTATATTGGATTATTTTTAATACTTCCGTTGATTGTTGAATTATTATTCTTTCACAAATCGGGAGGTATATATTTATATATGCATGATTTCTGTTGAATGGAAGAAATATTATTTATGCATTATTTTTCCTTTCTTTCTTTTCGATTTTGTATCGTTCGTTTTTCCCTTTGTAGTGAGAGAAAGAAATCAGTATCGTCGATATTGTTTGCGTAGCACATATCGTTCCGTAAACAGGATGTGGATGAGTACATTTATGACTGGATGGTTTTGTAAATATTAAATCGTATCGTATTTTTATCATTGCATAATGATTTTCTTCGTACATATAAATATATATTTTAATTTTTAATTGGAAACAATAAAAGATTCTTTTTTATATTAAATTTTATTTCATATATTGTTTTCATATATTTTTTCGATAAAAGATACAAGATAAGATAAATATATATAATAAGATAAAATCGTATTTTTATATTAGACTTTATCTTTATTATTAAAATATAATTTCGGTTTTCTACATATCAAATGTCTTTTGAATTTTTTAAATATCTTTAAAAAGAGTCTGCAAAATTGAGTTTTCACCGATGGCCTCCATATTATTTCACCATATTAATACTTCCCTTTTAGTTCTCTCGTTGTTACTTCCTCCGATGTTACTCGATAGAGTATTTCCAAAATATGTATTAGTTATTCAACGATTTTCGTTTCAACTTTGTCCAATCTGTGTGCGTTATGCGTGTTAGAAACTTATCGTGAACGATGTTACGAAACTCGCATAATTTATACACATTTTGGTTGATCATCGAGTAGTCAACGTCCCCGTCGGCACTACCTCTCTCTTCCCCGGCTGTAATCACGATCCGAGGCAGCGAGCTTGAATATTCAACTCGATGTACGATTTGAATAATACTGATATCCGCGTATATGTATCTACTCATAATCGGCCCCCAAATATTTGTCCCGCGTGGATATGCACGCCGTGTTCTCTTGTCTGTGCGATCGTTAGCGATCAAATTTGTGCGCTCGTATAGATAAATCGCTTTTTCGGTTTGACCGAATTAGTATTATAATATTACAAATAGGGGTGACATCGATACATTCAATGTATATTCAATGTATTTTGCTATCGATCAACTAATTTACCATGGAACGAGTGATTCGTCACGTCGTTAATGATAAATGATTATTTAGAAAAAAGAAAAAAATTATTCAGATCGTCATCATCATTATATACACAAATAAAATGTAAATCAAACTGATATAACGTTATTTTAGTTTCTCCTATAGAAATATATACTCGAGCTCGATATATGTTGGATGTCATTACGTTGGAACTTATGCTCGCAAGTGTTCTTACGAGAACTTTCCAGTTTTCAACGCAATAGCATTTCATTTACAGCTTTACTTTTTAAAAGGTGTTGATATCCGTACGATTTCAGAACGCCGTTAAAAGCGAAATACGAAATAAAGAGAGAGAGCGAAAAAAAGACAGGTAAAAAGAAAGAGAGAGAGAGAGAGAGAAAGAAAGAACAGAAAAAAGACAACCAGTCGCGATTCTTGTATCGTCGACAAGTATAGTGGGTATTCTACGAAAGCAATAAAAAGAAGGCGCGACATTGGACTTTATTGCCGAACAGGGGTTGTCGGTCTCATCGTTGCAATGTCACCAATGAAAGTGCTCGTTATAATTTTATCGCTTCTCTTCCAGGATCGTATTCCAGTTGAATATATAACTTTGAAAATAACTTGTCTATGATATAAGCTGACAGAGATATAGTCGAATCGGTCATCTTTCTATCACTTTTTTACGATATCCTACTTCATCGAATATTATATGAAAATAATAAAGATCATATTTGCCCTTTCTCTCTCTCTCTCTCTCTCTCTCTCTCTCTCTCTCTTTCATTTCTCAAAATCAATTATTTTATAAACGAGTTATCTCAAAGAATTCTATATTTTTTTTATAACGAAAAGATAAGAATACTTCATTTGAACAATTATACGTGATTAAGTGGTATTAACGACGTTCTTCGGTTTCCTAGAGTCGTGCAAACGAAAACATGACGTCGACAAACGAGAGACAAGAAAGGTAAACGCGATCGTAGTTTGCATGTTCTCTTTTCCTCCTGTCGGAATACTATGTAGAGAAGCTACGTAGAAAAGGAGATCTATCGTAGAATCTTAAACTGTCGCAATTTCCTTATGACCATTAACTAATTGCATTAAACTAATTACTCGCGAAATCTTCCATCTCCTACTGTTTCTAGATTCAAGCGTACGCGGAATCGTAAATATCTCCGCTTTCAAAGAACTCTAAGCCGCTCACCGTTTCTCTTCCTCTCTCCCTTATTCTCTTTTTCTCCTTTACTTTTCATTCACCTTTTTCCTTCGAGTATCTATCCTCTTTTGGCTAATATCGATTTGCTTCAGGAATGAAGACATAAAATCGTTTAACGAGTTTTATGTTTCGTTTCATTTCATTTCGTTTCGTTTCATTTCGTTTCGTTAAGTTTCGTTTCGTTTCGTTTCGATTTCTTTTCAAATTTTAATACTATCGCATTTCTTTTTCCACAGACAAAGCAGAATACAAGAATAAACTAATTCATACTGAGTCGTATTCGTACAATGTTCTAACATGACTTAGAATGCTTGCAAAAGCATGCAAGACTACGGAAGAAGAAAAATGTATGTGCTTCTTTTAATCCTAACATTCGGTCTTTTTTCGCTTTTCCATTCATTATTCGAGACTTCCATTCCTTCCGAGGCAAAGCTTCCATTTCTAGTTTTTTTCTTTCTCTCTCTCTCTCTCTCTTTTTCTCTCTCCCTCTCCCTCTCTCTCTCTTTCTTTCTTTCTCTTTCTTTCTCTCTTTCTCTTTCTCTTATTCGTTCTTTTTCGCATTTTGCATTAAACATACAGTGCACGTCAAAAACTATGCGTGCTGAATTTACTCTGACGATTTGTTGGATTTTTTTTCTCTCCGGATACTTATCCTATCTCTATCTGTCTCACAAAAAGTTAATATCAATATTAAGAGTATGTAAACATTCTTCAATGTTTACAATGTATGAATCATGTCAGTATTTGGGAGTAATGCTTTAGTTATCTCACACGTATGATTACCTTGCTCATTCGATCCCGGATTTTCGATGTTAATAGACGTGTTTTGCGAAAGTTAGTCTGTAAGTTTTTGAACAAAGATAATCAGTCTTCTCGTTTGATATCTCGTTTCCTTTGTAGTTTATTTTATTATTAGTAGTTTATTTTTTTCTTTCCTTTTCTTTTCTTTTTTCTTTTTTTTTCTTTTTTTTTTTTAGTAATGTCGCGTACGTATCTACGTAGGAAAAATAAAGGTCTAATAGTAGGCTTAGAAATAAGGCGTACGAGCGTTTCATCAAAACAATGAGTCAACGATCGATAAACGGAGGACAAAAAAAACACGAGGTGTAGAGACGAGAATCAAAAACAAAGGGCAGTATAAGACGAACCGTTGAAGAGGACGAGAAGCGAAGAAGTATTTTGTTCTCTCAAATCTGTAATCTTATTCTAGATTCTAATATATTATACGTAAGTACGCAATAAAATGGATTGGATATGTAGTACAATGAACTAAATTATAATGAATTATAGTTAAGTACGTAGTGAAATAAAATCTCGTAGAATTATTTATATAATTGATTTATTTTCTTTCGTAAGTTACAATATTGAACAGGAAGAGAAACGAAGAAGTATTCTATTCTATTCTATTCTATTCTCATATCTATAATTTTATTTTCTGTAATAGATTTTAATTCATTATAGTTAAGTAAGTAGTAAAATGGAATCTTGAAGAATTATTTATTCAATTGATTTATTTGCTTTCGAATCTTACAATATTCCAGCGAAATTCGTATTAAAAATTATATTAACGTTAAATTTTAATAAGCGGATTAACGTTAAATTTACGAATATTTATCGCTTACGTAGTATTAATAACGAGAACATCGCTTCTCGCTATAATATTATTTCATATCGTTATATAAATATAAGCCAATATAGATAGGTAAAAGATAATATTCATAATTTCTATAATTTATTAAGAACGAAATCCAAAATCCATCGTATCGTCAGTTTCTATAAATTTAATGTTAAAATTCAAATCATATTCATAATATGAGTTTCACAAACTTGTAATTATATTAGTCAGGATAAGGAAGGTGTATAATATTATTCATAGAATGAAGAAAGTATAGAATTCAACGAGGCCATTTCAAGCAGTTGTTATTATCGAAGCTAAGTTTACGTGATCATTCGTAGACTTTCAACAGTGGGAGAAAGAACAAAGGGAGGGGAATAACAAGGTAAACGAGAAAGAGAAAGAAAAAAAGAAAACAAGAGATGAAATAAAAGATAGAGAATACGTAGACGTAGTAAGAAGAAGAGGAGAAAGAGCAGGATAAAATGCATTGGGAATTACGTATATCCTCGTGAGTGTTTCCAGAGTGAAATATTTCCTATCGAGAAGCATTCCGCCGTTAGAGAGACGTAACAGCGTTCGGTCAAGTGCGTTCACCGCGCGCGCGCGCGTGCATAGGCGCACGTAACCAGCTGGTGTGAGATAGCCCAAGCCGGATGGTTTACTCGAGGGAGCGAAAGTTTCGCTAAAACGTTTCCGCTGATAAATCTTGTTTACAGATGGGCAGGCTCAGGTGATGCGTGCACCTCGGTCTCGTCAAAACTTAAAGTACGGGGAACTTTCGAAACGTTGTAGAATTCAGGCGGGACCATTGCCGTGGTGTGCCGTGCCGACGTCGACGTCGACGTCGATGCCGACGCCGACTTCGACGCCGACGCCGACGCTGATGCCGATGCCGAGAGATCAGCGTATCTCTGATATCGTACACGTGCCTATAATCGTCAAATGGGAACGGATGGACGATGCGTGATCGATCATGAATCTTCTTGATTTATGGGAAACAATGAACGATATCGAGTACTATATCGTTCTTTGAAATTTGATTCCCGTTAGGAGATATTATAGATCGATTGTATATCAATGATAATGATGATTATTAGCTGTCTCATTAATTACATCTTAGTATTTTATTAATGATATCGTTTTTATACGCGTGGACTCTCTCATTGTCTTCGTATCCGTCATTTCTTTTCTTTTTTATTTTTATAGAATTATTATTTTTCTATTTTTTCTCTTCTTCTTTTTTAGTATGGATTTTAAAGAAAATTCATTATCGGCGTTCTCTATCTCGTTAAAAAATAATTCATATTTCATTCGCGCGACGACGATTTATGATTCGAGAAATGCGGTTAACGACGGAAATGTTTCGGAAATAATTACAAAAGGTGATTAACGAAAAGCTCACGATCGGAAGGCGATATCAATAACGGTGAAACCTCGCTCGTGGTCTCGACGCTTTCGAAAAGGCTCACTGAAACGCTCTTAATGGTCGCTACAATATTCAACAGCTTGCCGACAACCGTTTCACGAGGAGAGGGCGAACGAGTAGCCACTCATAAGTCGAATGTAAACGACCGACTACTCCGACATCCCCCTTTTCTCCCTCGGAATATCGATTATCGTAGGGGATGAGTGGAAAACGTATACGAGAGAGAGAGAGAGACCCGTCCAACTTAACCTTGCTACGTACCTACAGATGTATGTATGTATGTATGTATGTATATATGTACATAGATAAAAGACGCTTTCCGAGTCTAATCCTCGTAAAAGTTTCGTCTTTTATTCGATCGATCGATCTCGCTTACGGAAAGTTACTTTCGACATATCAGTCTTTACGAAAAATTTGATTATTTCATTAATCGTACATTCTACACAGACACACACACACACACACATAGCTTTATCTTTTTCTCTTTTCTTTCGTTACTTTTTTATTTATTTTATTTTCGTTCCTTTTTTCTTTTTTTTTTGTTTCTTTGTTTTCTTTTTTACTTTTCTCGTTTCTAGACACGATTTCAAGAGGAAAGAAGAATAAGACTAACGTGGGTAGCATCGATCTTTATTTCCAAATACACTCGATATTTTCTTTTCCTCTTCGTGAGAATAACGTATCGTTTCTCGTGTCCGTGTGGATGGGACTTGAAGAAAAATATAATGGGAGAGAGCGAAAAGAGAGAATATAGAGAGTACCGAGAAGAATGAGTGAGGGCAAGGGAGTGGAAGCTGTTCGCGCCGACAACGAGCATCTCTCAATTTGCATTTTCAGCATTTCACTTGCAGACAAATAACGACTTCATTACGGCGCTCTTTCCCTCTTCTCGTTCTCTCAATCTTGTCCGCCCTTTCGCAGGGACCGATCGACCAACCTTCGTATAATCGTCGATGAGTCGTTTTATTTCGGTTTTTCTTTGACGCAATTCAAACGACTAAGAAGAACGCGACTTCTCGTCGTTAACGATTTGATCTCGTGGGAAAAGAGAAAGACGAAGAAAGAAAGAAAGAGAGAAAGAGAGAGAGAGAGAGAGAAGACGAAGAGAAAATGAGAAAATCGCGTTTACAGAGGCTTCTGCTTTTATTATATACACGTAAGTCAAGCCATAACTCTTCGACTTTGCATAGAACCATTCATTTTAATTCACAGATTCCGTGGGTTTTCCGAGACGACCTCGAGACACATCGCGTGCAATATTTGACGCGATGAAATTCGCCCCCTTTATATTCTTGCGTTTTGCGATATATTTTCGGGATACCCTCGGGGGAGCCTTTCGTTCTCTTTGCATCTCCGATTTTTCTCCTTCTCTTCTCTCCTCCTCCTCATCCTACTTACTCTCCAGAGTTTCGTGGAGATCACGAGCAAACCCTTGTCTTGAAATCGAAGGGTCATCGCGTCAGGTGCATCGTGATCTACGTCTTTTCCTTTGAAAACTTATTCGATTCGATTCCCTTTCACGTTGTAATAACAACGTGATTATTTAGGAAATATGATCGATAAGATAAAAAGTTCGAAAAGGGATAGATCTACGAGAATAAAAGACGTTTAACGCGTAATTGCTTTCGAGTTTAGTATTATTATGATAGGTAAAAGTGATTAGGATAATTAATGTAACGAGATAAAGTAATAATTTTTATTCTACGTTGAAATAACTAAGTTTAAATAATAATACAAAATTTATTACTGAGTAATATTCGACGAATTAGAAGATATGAGAAAATATAACAAACAATGGTATATTTCACGAAGCTCAGCTTTCAAGTATTCAATCTTAAAATCGACGTTTCCTTCAAGAAATTTTATAGTACTTTCTTATACGTCGTTACCTTTGGAAATATAAGAATTAAATTATATATTCACTAACTCTGTATTCCATTATAGATATAGTATTAAAAAAAACGTTAACTGCGTGCTACATAAAATTTCTGTTTAAGAAAGGGATTTGTAAGAGTGAGTCATTCTATTCTAGAATATTCATTCTTCCAATATCATTATATAATAACTCTTTCGAATATCTGACTTTGTAGAAAATATTCAATACTTAACATTATAATATATAACGATTGCCGTTAGATCATTTACCGTTTCAACAATATTCGCTGTTATGTAAGTATAATTAGATAGATACGTCGTCGTCGATTTATTCTCAAGATTATTACAAATATAAATCGTCTATTTCTTTTCCTTTTTGTTGCGATATAACTCAGTTCTCGTTTCCCAATTATCTCGACACTTTGTCGAGCTAGTTTCTCTCTTCCCTCTCTTTATCTTCCTGTCGTAGTACGAAAGCATCTTAGAGAAGAGATCTGCATCGCTACTCCCTTCATCTATCCTCCCTCTCTTCAATAACATAGTTGTCCCAACGTCGCGTCGATTCGAGATAACTCAGCGATCTATCTCGTCCTTTCGTCATCTCAGTAGCAATTCGACTAGTAGGAAGACTAATGACTCTCAACCGATCGATAAGTTATCCCTTCTCTAACGTTTCTAACGAGAGATCGTCCGAATGGCAGGAAACAGATTCGTCATTGATTCGAACGCGCATGGACGAGCACTTCCTGTTTGGCTCGCGCGAAGGGAAGGACCGATTAACCGGAAACCACTGCGAATGACGGAATTCTGTTATTTTTCTCCAGCCGCTTTCATTCTCCTCTCATCAGATTGGCCGGCATAGTTCGAGCATATTCGGATCGTATCCGATAGCCCTACGAGTTGGTTCCGCGGCAAATGCTGCCGCCAACGCCGTTCTGCGCTTCATCCGTCACATCGGCTCTACGAAATGGAATACGTGATGAGCGTTCCATCCGCTTCGCCCGTTCGTTGCCGGCCAACGTCGGTTTATCGGAAATCGATGACATTGCGAAAATGATGAGAGAGAGAGAAAGAGAGAGAAAGAGCGAGCGAGAGAGAGAGAGAGAGAGAGAGTTTGTATGTGTTCGTTGCCGCGCTTGTAACAACGTGGAGGAAGCGTTTCGTTTCGCGACAATTTCGAGTGGCATTCCGAGATGAAATTCAACGGGATGAAAGCTACGTGCTTCGTGAGAGAGTAAACGGCTGGATCGCAAAAGAAGTTGACGATCTGACTGCGAAAGGAAGGAAGGAAGGAAGGAAGGAAGGAAGGAAGGAAAGAAGAAAAGAAAGGAGAACTGGGGGGAGTGGTTGAACGGGTGGAAAGGACGTTTGGTAGGGCTGCTTGTACGGGCAACCGAGCTCGACGCCAAGACGATATACATCTTCGAGATCCGATAAGACAGGATAGATATGTTTCACGGCATCTTACCTCTTTACCCGCATTAAATCGAATGCCAGGGTATTCTCATGCATGCCAATTCCTTTCGTTCCCTCTCTTTCTCTCTTTTTACAAGATCCCTACGCCTCCCCTTTGCCCTACGGCACGAGATGTTTATATATGTATGTATGTGTGTGTGTATTTGTGTGTGTCGTGATTTATGCGTTTACGTAGATATTCTTGCCGAAGCGGAGCTCTTGGGCAATATAACGGAGAAAGACGGAGAGGTAGCGAGGAAAAGAGGTATGCGTGTGTGTCTGTATATACGTGTGTGTGTATGAGAGAGAGGGAGAGAAAGAGAAAATGAGAGAAACGCCGACGCTGGCACGGACGTCGCTTCTCTTACGGGCCGTCGCGACGCTTCGTTTCCCTCGTTTTACGCGAACGCGGGATTTCTGAAGAGAGTCGTTCGACGCGAAGTTACGATCGTCCTCACGACTCCGTCGAAAACTTTCGCCTACCTCCCCGTCCTCCTTTTTCCTCCAATCGTTTCACCCTTTCACTCCTCCCTTCTCTTTTGCGTGTCGATTTCATTTGTAATATTCTTCGAATTAGAATTGTTGTTTATTCCTATCTAGTAAGATTATGATCAAGTAATCCATTTGAGTAAGATGTAATTAAATTAGAGTTAGTATGATAATTAAATATATATATATATATATATATATATATATGTATATGTAAAGTTTAATTTCTAATATTTATATAACATATAGTACGATTCGTATTTATATTAATTAATTATAAATAAGAAGAATTGTATGTAAATTATTAACGATATTATACGTACAACGATTGAATTTTTGTTTGATCAAAGCAATTCTTGAAATGAATATTTAAAATAATTCTAATTCAACTAGAAGATAATTCAACTACGTTGAAAACACATATACTTAGACCGTGAGAATGTAGTATATCCCATTCGTCACGTTCGCAAGTAAATGTATCACACCGACTAGTATCATTGTGCTACCTGGTTCTTTGTGGGCTGAACTAAAATCTGTTAGAAGCCTTTTACATTGAAGCTTGGAAGTTCTGCTCTCTCTTTGTTCTTCGGACAGCGACGTGTGCAGACGCACGTGCAATTCATCCGAGCTATCAATTATAAAGTTCATCGTTTTTGGTATTATGTTACGCGAAAATTTCATTCTAAATTCTGTTTCATTATTTCATCTCTTGTAATTATTAACAATTATTTAAATATCATTTAAATATCTTCTAAATAATTAATTAATTATTTAAATATCCTTTTGTTCTTTTTCTTATATGTATGTCAATATATAGATTTGATATAAACAATTGTTTAACTTGTTATCAACTTGATGAATTTAAACGTATGTATTAATTACAGAATGTAAAAATATTAAAGATTTTATGAATCTCTCGAAAGTAGTGAAACTGGAGCAAGACAAAAATACTTTTTTCGAGTTACTATATAATATTTTTATTTTATGAGAGTTTCGTACGAAGATTTCTACATATAAACATAGTACAGTTTTACAGTTAATCACAGCACATACACATACACACACATATAGATACAATTATTTATCTCTTTTCCAAAGTCGTTAAATTTCATATGTACTAACTTTATTTCATTGTTCGTAAATTTTAAATATCGTAAATAAAGTAAATACCTTACTTTTAGATACATCTTAAATATCTTAATTTCTTACTAACTACAGACATATTTCGCATGCGACGATATTTCTTAGTAATGCGAGAAATATAATTTTTGAAAAGAATATAAGAATATAATAACTAAAACACTTCTCTTCAAAGACACATCTCGTTTATTGATAAACAACACAAGATATTCAAGTAATCCTATGTAAAAGTTTCACTTTACACATAATAATAATTTTCAACAGTACGGAAGTCTTTTCTTTGGAGAGAAAAAGAAAAATAATAAGAAAAAAAAGAAAAAAGAAAAGGAGAAAAAGAAACTCTCCCTTGCTTAATTCGAACAGAATGATTTTACTTTGGCGACAATTCAGTGGAAATGCTCATAAGCGAGCAACGCAATTTATTGCGAGCCGTCAGGGTGGACCGCAATCGGGCCAATAGTTTCCTCATCCGAGGAATTTAAGTCACGTAGAAAAACTATTTGAATGGCGTGAATTAGCATTCCGAGCGGTCGAGACAGGACAGCCGTTTCGTCGGTCGGAGACAATAGAAAAATCAGTCTGCGCAAATCGATTCGCAAATAATGTCCTCCCAAAGAGAGGAAGAGGGACAGAAACAGATAGAGAGACACAGAGAAAGAGAAAGAGAGAATGCGCGCGCGCGTTTATGTCATGGAGGCACGCCTCGAATTAACTCTAGAGAATAGTATTCTCGTTTTTGATAGAATCCTTTAAAGAAAAATATTCGTTGCGCATTTTAGAGAGAAACAATCGTTGTGCACTTTTATTTTTCTTGGTAAAGAGCTATAACAACGAGAGTTAACGTTGACTGCCCACGTCGAAGTATTTCAGACAAGTTGAACGGCGATAAATTCGATGAAATTAACGTGGCCATTAAATTGTACTCTTTGAACGAAACTTCTCATTGGTCACGAGACGTTAAACTGGTCACGTTGCCCAAATTATACGGGTCATATCGAGTCATTAGCCATGAAATAATTCGTAAAATTCTATTACTCGTTTCTAAAGAAGGTGATCGATGATATGAAAATTAACTTTGAATTTGTTCGGTTTCATTTCGATCGAACTAATTATGTTATTCGTTTTAGATCGAACTAATTACGTTGATTTGATGATTATTTCTTTCTTTACATTTCTCGCTTAAAGACGATTAAGATAATTCTACATCGACGTTCATGATCGTTTCGTACGACGACGACGACGACGACGACGACGACGAATATATTTTTCGATTAGATTCTCATTTAAATATGCACGTCGTAATCCGACTCTGCCATAACTCGTAACCATAAGCTTCAGACTGGATACCGGAAGTAACACGATTATAAGGTCGGCAATGCCTATTTTTATAGGCGCGAAACTGTATCTCGGGTTTCTATCGGAGAAATGGATGCAACATTTAACGGTTGAATGGGAAGGTAATCCGCACGTACTACCTCGATCCGTTCTGCGAGCTGAAAAATTAACCGACGGTAATTCGCGTTCGTTTAACATGCGATCGACGGAAATCGAACGTCCGTTACCGTGTATCGTATTCGCGCATGCGAACAAATATCTACTAGCTGAAACATGCAGGCGAATTTGTTCGATTGTTTCCACTTTGACAATCACCGGCCCTTGCATTTTTTTCCTCTTATTTAAGTGAATATCGTGTGATACTTGTTAAAAAGAAGAAAAAAGAGAGAGAGAGAGAGAGAAAAAAATTCATAGTGTAATGCTAATTCTGATCTTTCTTTCTTTTTATATATATATATAGATTAAATATATAATATATATATATATATATATATATATATATATATATATATATATACAGGTATAGAAAGTTTTGTTTTTTTTTCTTTCTTCTTCTTTTTCCTTCTTATTCTGTTATTTCGTCAGAACATTTAACGTGTTGCGAAGCGTTTTTTGATATATAGCATGGATAAAGTCAAACGTGACTTTTCGACCGAACAAACGGAATCTAAGGAAGGGAACGATCAACGGAGGGGGAAATTCGTGGGGGAAGGAGGAGTTTTCGTACGATCGCGTGTTTAACTTCGAGTAGAAGTTCTTGGTAAGAATATTCAACGGCACAGGGTGGTTCGAACTTCGTGTCCTTCTTTGGAAAGGAAAAAGAGAAAGAACGGTACTTCGTATTCCACCACCGAGTCTCATCATAGTGCGATAAGACGAGCTTAAAATCTTAAGAAAGTAATAACTTCTAGAACAGTCGGATCAGAATGGACGGTCGAGCCTTTTTATTAAAGCTATTTTAATTTCATTAACATAATACCTCGTTGTTACAGCTATATTCGGCAAGCTACTCGAGAGACATCCGACGAGCTCTCTAATTAAGAAACCTCGAATACCGTTCGATGCTCGATTAAAACGTAAATTTTTCGCGAGTTCGGGTGGAACCTCGTCTCTTCGATAAGACGCAAACTAAACGACAGTCAGGGGGTAAGAGATTCCTTCTGGAAAAAAAAGAGAAAGCTTCGAGACGGATCTGATTGGATCGTAAGGACGTGAAAATTCGCTCGCCGATTTCCGTCTCGTCGTCGTCGTCGTCGTCGTCGTCGTCGTCGTCGTTGTCGTTGTCGTTTCTCCTTTTTCCCAACCTATCTTTCGCCTCTCTCTCTCTCTCTCTCTCTCTTTCTCTTTTTACCCATCCCCTAGAGATTATCGCAATCGTCGAACGCTGGGAACGAGACTGGGGGTTTGTTGAGGAGTGTGAGAAAGAGAGAAAGAGAGAGAGAGAGAGAGAGAGAGGGAAAGAGAGGGAGAGAGAGAGAGAGACCTGACGATAGTAGTGGGTGGGTGATTACGCGGAATGGATATGGGAAGGAACGAGTCCAATCTAAGCATCACGCTTCGATGGGTAATGTCAGTGGCTTATCATCGTCTCACCCTTGCCTTTCCGATCGCTCTCGCGCTTCCGGGCTCATCGTGACATATAAATTCACGTACTCTCACACATACGTACATGCATATACCTTTTTCAACGTTGGAAATAAGCATTTAAGCGAATGCTATAGGCAACCGGGGAGAGGGAAGAACAGAAAACGTTGGAAAGCGAGAAATTTCGATTATTACTACTACGATCCGGTCTCTTTCTGTTTCGCTAAACTCTTATCAGTTGAACAATTCACAAATATTTCGATCTTCTCGTTCTCGACGTTCTCCCAAGCTAGGATGGATGTCATAAAGATATTTGTGTTCCACCTCGTTGGCCCCATTTCTTGTGCGTACCTATTCAGATGTAGATATACGTTGGAAAAGATAAAGACAATGATGAAAGGCAAGTTAGAAAGAAGAGAACTCATAATGGATATACGACTTCGAATCAAAGGATGAACGAATACGGAGTATTCGATAGAAATAAGAAGAAGATGAATAGAATCTAGATAGTCGAACCGTTTCGTTGTCATATGTAATATTTTTAGTCGTTGCAAACAACACATCGATATCTTTTAATAAATGGCAACAACGAATCCACTGGATCATAACAAACGAGTTTCTTCTTCGTATTTTCTCTTGTTAGAACGAATTTCTTTGTCTTTACCGTTTTAGACGATAAAGGAATTGTTTCGAAGTATTTCTTTTTATTTGCTTGTACGAAGATATACAAAACAAGTTTCTTTCGTTCTATGACGAAACTTTCGGAGTTTTCGAAAGATTCGCACATATTTTCTCTATCTATCGATTGTATCATTCGGAAAAGAGCGATACGATGAATTGGAAATGATTTCGTTCTTATTCAGGATTCAATTTCAAAGAAACGAAAAAGTTTTTCCACCGTTTCTACAGTTTCGACAAATTTTCATATATATTTTTTAGATGATGAATTTCAATGTTCGAATTCATTTGTATTTATCGTATATATACATAATGCATGTAAGCAAATACGTTTCCAATCAAAAAGATAAGCCGTAATGTTTTACTTGCACGTACATCTTACGATATTATCTCGGTATTAATAAAGCGGATAAATCAACAGGCGAGAGAATACCGTTCGACATCCGGCTCGATATTCTGTTGGTAGTTCAACACCGGTCGGATGTGTATTGTAGTACTCTTGGGACGACGATACGTTCTCTATACGGATTTCTCGGCGGCACGCCCGGCGCACGGAATACGTTTCGCGATAGGAAGACAAAATTACGCTTGTATTGTGCATAATGATGTACTAGCAATCTCCGGGACGTGCGACAAGTAGGTTTAGTATCGTGCATCTGATAGATAGTCGTCGCGTCGTATATCGATTTCTCCACTTCTGTTCTGTGATAAAAGTTGCGACCCACTTTTTTTCGAAAAAAGTCAACATAAACGAACAGCTATATCCCCTCCACCCCTCCCACTCATATACATACATACATATATATATTTTCACCGGGAAAGGCAAGCAATTTTATATTTAACAAAAAAAGAAACGACGAAAAGAAAAAAGAAAGAAAGAAAAAGGAAACGAAAGGAATGATTTCTATTTTCAGGTGTACTGTATATATTCAATGCACTTTGCACATCCCGTAATCGTTCTTTCAAGAGAAAGTATTTATACGGCTGATCGTCCATTCGTGGCTGAAATCGTTTTTCCCTTCCCACCCTCCGTCACACTCCCCCTTCCACCCTATACCCTTCTACCCGACATCGTATTTCTTTAGACTTTAAATTCCCCTCGCGAATTAGCATTCGAAGCATTTCGGGCCGCGTCGTCTATCCTGTAAAAGGTCGAAGGTATGAGAAAGGCACGAGATACATAAGAACAAGAATGAGTAAACGATAGTTTAAGGCGAATGGTTAGGTAGTACGTAGACGATTTGATCGGGGGAAGAACTTTGAAAAAAAAAAAAAAAAATACTGAAAGGAAAAAAGAACAAATATATTTCGTCAAGAAGTATCAACAAGTATGAGATAAATGTAATTCGATATCTAAAATACAAACGTTGTTTCAATCTGAATTTACTATATTATTAATAATCGAATGTGATACAGGTATTTCATATCATGTAATTTATTTGACGCTTTATCTTAGAGAATATCGCAATTCATAGAATATCTCGAAAGCAACAAAACTATGTTTGCGTGCAAGCGTATTCCTGCAACGACCCTTCTTCCACTCCTCCCTCCCTCTCTCTCTCTCTATCTCTATCTCTTTCTCTCTCTCTCCGTCCTGATTTTTTCAACATTTGCATATCCAACCTTTGACTCGTTCTTACCATTCCAACTTTTTTGTAATGCAAATTCTTCGAGTCAAATCCTGACTCACCCCAGACACCTTCTATCTCTCTTTCTCTCTCTCTCTCTCTCTCTTTCTCTTTCTCTCTCTTCCTTCCTCTTCTTCGACCTAACACGAGAGCAAGGAGACGTTGTCGGGTTGCCTTAACGTACCATCGGCTCGATATCAAGCAGCGTTTCACAGAAACTCGTTCTTGAGGATTTCATTTACGAGCCGAGAGCATCCCTTAGCCAAACCTTTACCACACCACTTCTCTATCCTTTTTGGATTTCAAGGTAGATATCACACTTGGACAGTGTATCCGGTCGATTCCAAACATTCCCTTTACTATCCCTTTTTCTTTTTTCGTTTTTTTTTTCTTTTCTTTTCGTTCTATTATTTCACGGAACAACTAGTTTTATTCCGTCGATCGATATAGAAATGAAACATTAAGACAGTCATGTTCACGACGCTTGTAAACACAACTCGATAATAATCATTGTAAACAAAGAAACTCCAGCTTCCTCTATCATTTAATTCTTCAATTCTCATCGAAACTGCGGATAGAAAGAAGAGGATAGCGAAAGGATAACACGGATTTAATTCTATTAACGATCAAACAACATTGTTTAATCACTTGCAAGAGAAATTACTTGATATATACACAGTCTAAGTAGTATAACGTTATAATTAAGGAAACTCAAATACGAGAAACTGAATGAACGTTTCACGATTTTGGTGGATATTCAGTCGTCCTTGGTGTGCGTGGTATTAATTCCTTTGGATTTTTTCTTTCAGTAAATCACGATCGGAAGCATAACTAATGGCGGTGCATGTTTTCGGTAAAGCTTTGAAGCTATCGGGATACTTAGCCGCATTGCGGATTTCCCATTTGGAGGTTGGTTACGTAGCTTACGTGAGCCTCTCTTAACGCCTACTCTCTCTCTTTCACTGTCTTTCTCTCCCTCTCTCCCTCTTCATATATATATATATATATATATATATATATATATATATACACATATACATATACATACATATTATATATATATACATATATATATATATATATATATATATATAATATATAACCGCATATGTAGGTAGCTAGCACGTGGAAATAGCTAATCTGGTTTCGTTGCGAACACACGCATCGACGATGTGGGTAGAGGGGTACGGAACTACGTGCAACACGTAAAATCTCCTTATCTCGCGCCAACTGTGTGCCTCTCTCCATCCTCCCTCCCCTTTTCCTCACTCTCTCTCTCTCTCTCTTTCTCTCTCTCTCTCTCTCTCTATCTATCTAACTTTGTCTGCTGCTCAGTAAGAAATGATTAACGATATCGTAATAACTCGGTATTATCCCTTACATGTACGTATTAAATCGACTGATAAAGAAATGATCTCTTCGAGAAGAGTCATGTCGCGTGAGAT
Source organism: Vespula vulgaris (assembly GCF_905475345.1). Lineage (NCBI taxonomy): Eukaryota > Metazoa > Arthropoda > Insecta > Hymenoptera > Vespidae > Vespula > Vespula vulgaris. The sequence goes on along the minus strand of NC_066600.1, from coordinate 3,953,447 downwards.
TGTTGTTAATCGAAAAGCAATTAGAAAAACTTGATGACCATAAGATAAGGATAGTAGTAGGGGAGAAGACCGACATGCTAAAAGGTATGATAACGCTTTGGAAAACTCTTTTTTAACACGACGGACGATGCAAGTACGCCCAATGTAATTTACTTTAGCACGACAGCGTAAATTTCAGGACGATGAGTATGTACGAGCGCCGTTTAACTCGTTTCCATGGGGCAAAGTTTTCCGTTAACACGCTCGTGCAAACGGCTCCGTCGGAGTCCACGTAGACTCGCTCGGAATTCAGCCTTGGAAAAAGGGCTGCGTTGGGCTCTTTTTCTCGATTTTATCGGCCGACGTTTTATCGTCGTTGGAAAGGGTAAAATGGTAGTATGAGACGTCTCCATTAAAGCAACGTAAAATAATTGGAATGCGTTAATCGTTCAATGAAACGATAATCGTTCGACGATGCTGACGAAGAGAGAAGAAGAAGAAGAAGAAGGGGGGCGTTCTATAAACCGCTTAACTTTGCTTTTCGCGAGAGGGAGCTGGAAAGTAATTATGCTTCCGGGATTGATAACGACCGCGAAGATTAATATCGGTGAGAGAAAGAGTAAACTTTGATTCGTGGATGTAGGTAGATATACTGGGCGGTATTAATCGACCTTCTTAATCCACCGCAAACTTTTATTCTCAGCGATATAAAGAGGACGAAAAATGATAGAAGAAAACTGACTCGTCTCGAGGGAAAAAAAATTGAGAATAACGGAGAAAGGGAGTTAAAACTAAACCCAGGGAAGGAAGAAAAATAAGATTTCGATAGGAGTTGGTTTAAAGGAATGACAGCATTCTCGAGGTCGGGCCGAATGCGATAGCTCGATGAATTTTTCAGCTTGCAACAGTCGTAACGGTTTAGTATAGGAGAGTACAAGCTCATGGAGCATTAACTTCAAAAGGGTCATTCGCGAGCGCTAAACAACCACTAAAAAAGTCCGGGTTCGTTCGGCGCGTCGGCGTGTACCGAGTAGAGAAATGCGAGGAATTTCGCAGTGAAACTTTTTCCGCATACGATGTGTACGAGCGCGAACGACGAGCAACGCATATATAGCGTATACGTGACGTACAACGTACCTAACTAAAGAGCGAAAGAGAAATAGAGAAACAGAAAGAGAGAGAGAGAGAGAGAGAGAGAGAGTGAGAAAGGGTGGCTGAGGGAGTGCGCGCGCGGGACTGTATTTTGTCGTCTGCCCGCGAAATCGTCTAGCTTTAAAGCTCACTGGAAATTTGAGGTCGACGCGTTTCGCTCGAAAATACGGTCGACGGTTCGAATACAAGCACGAAATATAATACTCTGTTGGACAATGCGACGAAATTCAACGCTTCTACGCTGTTTTCTACACGTCGCGAAAATTTTCGCATAACTTTTAATGATCTTACGTCTTTCCCCGGTCATTTTGCTATTCCTCTCTTCTATATCTACTTTGTTCTTTCACTTTCTCTCTTTCTTTCTTTATTCTTCTTTATTTCTCTTTTTCTCTTTCTTTTTCATTCTCTTTCTTTTTCTTTCTTTCTTTCTCTCTCTCTCCCTCTCCCTCTCTCTTTGTTTCTTTCTTTTCGTATTTATCGTTCATGACGATAACACGACGTATATTCGTCAGGGAAGTTTCGCATTTAGTCGAATTAAGATTTAATTGTTTCCTGCTCCACTCGGTACGCGATATTGCATGAAAGACTGTAAATTAAACGTCTTCTTGTATGTCCTATAGTAAGATCTTGTTTATATTAACAACGAGATGCATCGAGCAATATCTCGAGTTTTTAGAATGTTAAGAAGATAGGTATAAAAGAAGTATTTAATTTTGGACGATAAATGGACTCGCATTTTTACTGAAATAAAGTGTGTTTTATGAGAGCGAGAACTATAAAAAAAAAACCTAGCTGGAATAGAGCTAATTTCAGTTTATTTTTTTTTATTTGTTTCCTTTCTTTCTTTCTTCCTTTTCTTTTTTTACTTCCGTTCGGATATAAAATAGTAAAGAGAGTATTTTTGAGGTAATTAGAAAATTTAAAAAAACTCCTTAACCAAGAGACAGCGAGCAATACCGAGCAATACCGAGCAATACTCGATCTCTCAATCGTGAAATTACACGAGAGCTAATTGCCTCGGTAACGTTCTCTCTCTGTCTCTCCCTCTCTCCCTCTAACTCTAATTCTCTACACCGTGGACTCCGTTATGATCATCCCAACGCAATATCTGTCTATCACGAACGTTCAGGCGGTCATGTTAGAATTTGCAAGCCGATATCGCAAACAACACGATGTTCGTCGTTACATCTGTCAGACTAATAGACCCAGCTCAGAGCTTGGCCACGTTATCGTTCGTCGATGCTCACCCTTCTCACTTTCTCTCTCCTTCTATCTCTCTCTCTCTCTCTCTTTCTCTTTCATAGTAATCTCGTGACTCTCGCAGATCTCATCGCAGACGAGGAACGTCGACTTTGCGTCCGTGAAATCCTGAGTGACTCGTTAATCCGAAGTTAGAGATCCCATGTTATCGTCGATAATAGGATCGCTCTCTCGACCGTCTCATACTGACGATACCATGTGCCATCATTACAACCTCTTCTCATCGTCGATCATACGAGGAAATATTTTTTCGAAATTTTATTCCGAATAACGGTAGAAAGTAAGAGAGGACAAGGGAAAAACAGGAGGAAGACTTTATCGGACATAATTATCGTAGCACATATAATTATCGAGCGTAACGAGCGCTCATCTCTTCTCGAACCTTCGCCACAAATTTCGTGCATTTCTTTTTTTTTACATTTTGTTTCCTAAAACCGCATTTTCCCCCTTCTTCCGTCTCTCTCTCTCTCTCTTTCTCTTTCTCTTTTCCTCTATTTTTTTTTTGTTGCTTTTCCTACCGATTTTTCCTTTCCTTTTATTTAAGGTCCTACGTAAAGGAGAGCGCTCCGATACCACCGCAAATGCAGCTAGTTGTCCATCTTCGTGGTAGGAATTTTCTGCTTTTACTTTTTCTCTACTCCTACCTATCCCACAACTGTACGTTTCTCCGCCATCTTCTCCCTTCCCTATTTCCCGCGTTTCAATCTCTTTTCGTGTGCAGAACCCGCAGACAGATTCCTGTTCCGGCACGAGATTTTTACAGCTGGTTTGGCGCTAAATATTTAATGGCCGAAGCGCGCTCGAGAAGCTTAGGTACGACGAGCGCTTGGAAATTCGTTGAAAGGATAGGGGAGAAGGAGAAGGAGATGGGAGTGTATGAATCGAGTGAAGGAGGGAGAGAGACAGATAGAGAGAGAGAGAGAGAGAGAGAGAGAGAGAGACAGAAAAGAGAGAGGAAAAAACAGATAGAAAGAGCGAGAATCTGGATTATATTCTTTATATTCGAAGTCGTGAAAAAATGAGGCTATGTTACAGCATTTAGAGAAATATTTTATGTTTCTCTCATTCAAATCGATACATTTAATGCGATATACGTTTCCACTGATGAGAATTTCACGATAGTTGCTTACGGCAAATTACCTTATCGCGTGTTAAAAGCCAAGAGAGAAAGAGAGAGAGAGAGAGAGAGAGAGAAAGATACGACACTTGTAAAAGTAATATCGCGTTTCATCCTCGATCGTCACGAATCGTATCTTTAATGAAGTAACCGAATATAGAGTCTACGAAAATAAATAAAAATGAAAGAAAGAAGGAAAGAAAGAGAAAAAGAAAGAAAAGAAGAAAAAGAATCATAATTGCCGACGTATTTCAAGTTACTTTACTTTAACGAGGAGACACATCATGATAGTTACAAATGAGCTGAGAAAAAAAATTTTGCCGACTCGCAACGATCCTGGAAGAAATAGTAATAATAATAATAAACGTTTTCATCCCTGTCTTCGTCCATCGTCGTCATTGTCTTTGTGACATTTATCCTTAAATCTGAGATGTACACTACTTTACTCTTGTATACATATTGTATATATGTATATCGGATAGTAATTCGCGATAACGCGACTTAATACCCTGAAGGCGCAATCTGTAAACTCAAACAAGCGCGGTCGCATCTAACCGACGGAAGACATATAGAGACGTTCGGTAGAGGTGCTTGCGTTGACGCTCAAACAGAACTTAATTTCTCCGCAATGAAGTTTCACTCGTTCTATGTAAGTATAGCAAACGTCTTTCCCTTCGTCGTAATTTTTTGACTTCTGAAAAAAAGAAAAAGAAAGGACTTGGACAGAGAGATTGAGGAATTATACGAACGATATTATTTATAAGAAAGGATATACGAAGGAATTTCGAACGATATTATAATAAATTTGTTTTTCCTGATACGAAGTAGTAACTCGACTATCGAATACGTGATAGTTTTCATTTATGTATAGAAACAGAATCCGATTCACATGGAATGTTTAAAAGATAAATTGTTTGTTTAATCTTGAATCGTTTGGATGTTAATGGCGAACATTTCCGATAAATTGACACTGGCAGGGTGAGATTAACATTAAATACGTTGGTCGGCATAATTGACACGTAAACCAAAATGTGTTGCTACGGGTCCCGTCGTATGAGCATTAATGAAGTATGTATATTATTGTATTTTCTCATTCTCTCTCTCTCTCTCTCTTTTTTGCTCTCGTGAATACGAGAAAACATTGCGTTCAACAAACGCGTTCGCGTAATGATTTCGCAGAAGATAATTATTCTTTGTTTTTACTTTCAATATTCAAGGTTGCAACGATATCGATAAATATTCACGAATATTCGAAATACTAAGGATTTTAAAGGAACTGACGTAATCTCACAGAGAGACGAAAGGATGGTGGCTTTGTTGGTATCTTTGTTATGGGGCTAACCGAGTGGCAATGCCCACAAGACGATTATAAACTAGAGCAATTAATTATAAGTGGTCGTACAGTATAACGACTTCATGGTAGAAATTCCGGCGTGCAACGCCAGTGCATGCCACGAATATTTGGTTTACCATGAAACGCTTCAAGACCGGCCGCGCCTTCGTCTTCCGGCATGCGGTGAAACTGCAGTTCTCTCTATTCTCTACTTTCCTTCGTTTATCTCCGATCCTTCTCCTTTCTTTCTTCTCGTTTTTCTCTCTTCTTCTGGGTAGCTACCCATTACACTCACCCACGCTCCATTTATCAATTACAAGTTGCGCGCGTTGGAGAATAAATGTTGAAAAATCCCATTATCAATGGCGATTCGTGCAGTCCTCTTTTTCTAACTCTCTCTCTCTCTCTCTCTCTCTCTCTCTCTCCCTCTCTTGCTGTCGTACTTTTTATTTCTTTTCTCCGTCTCTCTCTCTCTCTCTCTCTCTCTCTCTCTTACTCTCTCACTCTCTTTCTCCCGTACTTTTTATTTCTTTTTTCTGTCTCCTTCTCTCCTTCCCCCTTTCTCACTCTCTCTCTCTCTCTCCCTTTCTCTTTCCTTCTCTTTTTCTCCTTCTCCTCCTCCTCCTCGTATTCCTACCACCGTTCTATTCATTTCACATCCATTTAAAAGGGTTGAATCCTTTTTTCTTATCCTCGTATCGCCGAGAAACGGCTACGGGAATTATTTTCTCGCTGGAGGGTGAACGGCGATACGCTGACGTTTCAAAGCAACGGACTGCTTGATTTTACATAATCGCCATGAGATAACGAAGCTATATGTCTAGTCGATATTCGTTTGCGAATAATACGTTTAATTTCGGACGGCAACCCAACGGTTGTAAGCTTTAATAAAGAGGTTTGCGAATTAAATTAGATTTCGCCATTTCCCGTGGCCGAGTTAAGCTTCGTATTTTTCTTCTTTAAGGTCTTTACGATAGACACGTTGGAATATCAATGATATTTCAATTAAATGTTCCTATGTTAATTTTTTTTTCCTTTCTATTATTTCTTGATTGAAATAGTTTGTAAAAATCATAGAATTTTTCATTGTCATTAGTTTTTCTTTATTGGATGGAGAGATTTAGAGATTTATAAAGAAAATAATATGGAATTCGTTTATGGAACGATCGACGAGCAAGGCTCGGGATCGTAAATGTAATAACGATAAAATGTCATTTTAGTAGGAGCCAGCAGGGGAACGATTTCCTCCTCATCCCCCCTCCTATGCCTCCTCGCGCTCCTCCCATGAAGGAAATAACGTATGTTCGGCTTTCCTAATCGGATGTTCGACTGGCTTTTCCGGGATAATAGCTCGAGCAGGTAGGATTAGGCTAGGACAGAGACCGTTCCTGCTCGGATAGCTTTCCTATCGGTTCGATAATTCTGTTCGATGGCCCGAACGAACTGCCAGTGTTGCCGTTGAGACACGTTCTTTTTTTTCTTTTTTTATTTTTTTATTTTTTTTAACGTATTCGACTTTTCGTCCGATCGATCGAACTTCTCGATAACAGTTTTTCTAAAGATCTTCTTCCTTTTAAATATTCTAAGTATATTTGTGTGCGAGATCCTCGATCTCGTCATGGAATAAATGGAACGTCATTTGTCACATCGTTATGTATGGGAAAATTATTTTCGTTTCAGATATGTATAACAGTAATCATGCATTTATAAGTAGAAAATGTCAAAACCCTCACGATCGTAAAGATCTTAAATTAAATATCTTAAAATGTCGCGTCTGAATATTTTTTTTTTTGATTATATGTATCGATTATTCCTTGTCAATTCGTTGCACTTTTATGGAAGATATTATAACCTTCCAAACGATCAAGATTATTTTCAACTACTCTCGAAATATTAAAGTAATATCTGTCGAACGATAATGACAGAAATCCTCCGGGTCAAGTATCTGTTTTATTAGCTAGCTATACCAGATACAAATGAAAACCACATGCTATTTCTCGTCTCGTTCGACTTAATTGCTACCTCCTGGAAACGATTTTGCTTTATCAGCTTGCCCGTGGTACTTTAGCCTTTCGATATAATCGTAGACTGGTACTCTCCTTGTTTCATGCGACTGCAAATACGGATTTAATGTAATCACGTTGTGGCACTAACGAGCATTGACAATATATAAAGGAATAAGGAACTTTCGAAAGTCAATCGAAACTATGAATTTCGAACAATCGTTTGAGATAATATAGTTATGGTTTGAAAATTTATAGATCTTGACGAAACGGGAAAATAGAAGAAAACAAAAAATAAGCGAAGGGAAAACGTTTATAAGACAAAAAAAAAAGAGAAAAAAAGGAAGAAATTACAATTAGATTGACATTGCTCGTGTTTGTTTGTACCTAAACGAAGGCTTTTCCAAATACAGGAGGATCGTCAAGACAACGTCTCGTATCCTCCTTTGGTACCACGACGATTCGACGCATGTTATTTACTCAATGTTCCCACCGTTGAAAGGCAATTTATCTTGAGCCTCGGACAAACGTCAAAGCGCACCGGCAGAATAATGGTATGGCAGTCCTAGTCGCGGTTAGACAATGATGTCTCGATGCTATCGAACGAGCTGTACTCTCTTCGAACTCCCTCACATACATACACGTAGTCGGGCACACATACTTGTATAAGTATACGCGTACGTGGAGGTACGACACGCGCACACATGGACGGTTTCACGCTGTGTCCGCCTAATTACTCGTCCTTATGCGACTCGTTTGTCAAAGGTTCGCAAACACGTTCACTTCCGTAGTGCCATTCCCCTTCCATAGTGCATTAATTGAAGGGCTGCATGCGGTACAGTACTTCGACAATCCCGATTCGACATAAACTAGAGAAAGAAGTAGGAGTGGAGGAGGCTACCTATAAGTTTTCGATCGATGGTATCGGTGGAAAATAATCGTCGAACTTTGTCGAGCTTAAAGAAAAATTGCACATCTTTTTCATTTTTCTTTTTCTCGTGTTTCTTTTTTTTCCTCGATATATCATACCCTTATTAGTTACCTATATTACCTTAGGGATAGAGTTTTTCCTTAAGTTCATTTTATCCTCCAGATCAGTCCCATCAATCTCCCGAAGATATACCAGAGTTTGTCACATGTTTATCAATGCGTCAATGTGTTGAACATGACTAAGCATTGATATCATAATCGATATCTAACTGGGTAGATTTCACGACGTATTATTCAGAATCACGCGTTCCTATAACGACCGTCGGCTTAAGCATCTCAACTCTCCAATATTGCGATCGTGAGAGGTTGACTTTCTGACGTCATTAGAATATCGTTCAGAGTATATTTATAAAAGGTACTATGGTATGTGTTAAAAAGTGATATAGAAAGTTTGTAAGTTTTCTCTTCGCTTTGCTCTCGCTGTCGTCGTTCTTCCATCGGAGACGTTTAGGTTCGCGGAACGCCATATTCTTAGGACGACACGAATAAAGCCGCTTCAGGTTCTTTTGACGGCTTCAACTTATTTCCAAGCAGTCTTCTGCTCCAGGCGGAGTACTCTTGCCATCGCTACCTCCTACCCTCTCATCCTTCCGTACTAGCTTCTACCAGTCTCTTCTTCCGCAGCTCGTCGTTTACATCTTCGTCCTGGTCCCCGTTCTTGCCTTCGTCGACGATGTCTCTTAACGCTTTCGGCTAAAATCGAATTACTCGCTTTGCGCTTGCACCTTAGCGAAGAGCAGGAAATGAACTTCCAGTCGGTCCCTCGAGTGAAAATTTTGCATGTGCCTCGATATCTCGGCCATCTTTCTTCTCGATGTCGGCTACACCGAAGATTTTCTCTTCAAGGCTTTCCTCCCGATGCAAATCTCGAATCTCATGGATTAAAATACCTTTTCCATCTAGCTTTATCCTTACCTTTTTCGTTTTATATTATATATCTATCTATCTACCTATCTATCTATCTATCTATCTATATATATATATATATATATATATATATATATTGCTTTCAAATATGTACAAATATATCAAAATGAACTTTGAAAGAAACATTTTTTATAGACGAAGGATAACTTTACGTACGGAAGTTATCAATACTCGCTACTTTATTCATAAGGTTTCAAATATTGATCATGGTATGAAAATAAATTGATAAAAAAAAAGGAGAAAAAGTGTCAATGTTTGAGGATGACGCGATGGGAAAGTACAGGTGAATTTGTTTCTTTAAGATGCAAGGTATCGATCTTACTTTTTCTCGGAAAATATTATCGTTGACTACTACCAACGAAAAGGGGTAATTAGGAACGGACTTTCTACAACCCTGAATGGCGAAAACGTCGTTTCGTGAAATAATTCTGTCTGAGGAAAACGTCGTTAGTTGTCATCAGGGAAGCGGTACTTTCAAATCGTCTTCTTACAAAGGTACATATCTAAATATATATCCTTTCCCCGTTTGTAGAGTTGATTTTTTGGTTAAAAATAGAAACGGGTATTACGGTACACGACATATTTCTCCACTCGCAAGTCTCCTTTACGATATCCGTGCCTAAGATAACGTTTTACAAAAATAGGACATCTTTTTTCTCCTTTATGCCAGACATTATCTCGAGTTTCTATGGTAGCATTGAGACGATGCCCTGAATAGTCTGAATTCCGTATTCGCGATCGACGAAAAATTTCAACTACCAAGTCCGCTAGCTTTTCTCCCTAGGCCAAAGAGAATGCCATGATAGCATGAAGGAGATGGTGCTAGAACAGAGAAATAGAGAAAGAGGAAGAAAGGGAGACAAAGAGAGAGAGAGAGAGAGAGAGAGAGAGAGAGGGAGAGGGAGACAAAGAGAGAAAGAAAGAGACGAGGAAAGAGGAAACTAGTGGATAGAGGGTCGATCAAATTGGTATTCCATTGGACGCTTCTAGCGTAGGGCGATCGCGATGCGTCGTCGTGCGTGCGTAAAAGTAACGCAAAGTGTTCCGATTTAAAAGCCCTTTTCTGAGCAAGATCGAAGAATGAAAGTCGATTGGAAAACGTGCCCGAAGGTAGACAATGACGAAGTTAGGGAGTTAATTGGATGAGTAATTTAATCCCGTGAACGGAGTAACAAACAAATTTGTTTCGTGCGAGGTATCGCTCATTTAACAATTTCTATCTCCATCTCTCTTTCTCTCATTCTCTTATAGGAAGAGATATAAAGCATTCTATCGGAATATTCTCAAGGTCGTTTGCGTTGAAGTGTGCGGCATTAATCGGATGTAATTTCACAGAACTACCAGCTCCCTTAAGAAGCTATAAAGCCACAAACAAGTAACCCAGCGAAAGTAAGAAATAACTTGGTTGCTTCTGTTTTCGATATCTTGTCGCCAGACGTTTACGAGAACGTAAGGGAGGGTTCGAGTTCGCTCTTAAAGTCATCGTTCGAAATAGAACGATGCATGTTGTACCTAGCAATGCCTATTGCGAGTACGAGATCCATGTTATGAGTCGAGTTTACGACTCGTACCACTCGTCTACACGATACGAAAGCTTAGCAACCTTCGCGATATCCTTCCAACCTATTTTTGGATATTTCGACCTTTATCGAGCTCTCCTCTTACATTCTTCATATCAAATTGTTTCTCTTCGAATTTTACTTTAACCGTCATGATCACTGTCTTATCGATGGTCTCTTTCTTTGTACAATAATATCGATTTCAACCTGTGAAATTCATTTTTCAGTTGAATATTTCGATAGTCTCGTGAGAACTCGACGGAGTGCATACCGTATAATTACCACATGGTGCAAGTAATTACGTTACAATGCGATAATCAATGAAGTAGGTCAACGGTTAAAGGTATCGACTGATCGATCAGCAGTTTCAACCCGAAGTACTCCTACCACGTATATTCGTCGATTTCTCGAATCACGAACCTAATTTAACCATTCGACATGAACTCTTCGATAATGTTTCCGTTTTTATCTCGACTGACACTAAAAAACTATTTCTTTTCGTCTAACAACCGAATCTCACGATGGAGAATATTTTAAAACGCTCTTTTAAATATATAAATATATATATATATATATATATATATATATATATACATATATATATATATTGAAAAAAAAAACTTCTTTCTAATGCACATAGCAAACTTCTAACGACGCTATTGAAACTTTGCTTGCAGATACATACTGCTTTGCCGTTGGATACCATAGTGTCATCATTTTTTTTACTTCTTTATTTTTTTTCTTCTTCTTTCTCGCTCTTCTATTTTTATTTTTATCTGTATTTTTATTTTTATTTTCATCATTCTTTTGTTCATTTTCTTTTTTTTTTCGTTCAAACGCAACACCGAAAAGTTCGACGCTCGGCACAACTTTCCACTCGATATAACTTCGCAACTGGATAATTATTTCTCGCTTTAGTCCCTTTTTAATGTCGCCGCTTTGCTACTTGTTAATTTTCGCGGACAGTTCCGATTTGCAATTTCATTTCAATATCAATCTTTTTCCTTTAGGGACAATTTCAATTTGTACCTTATTTCGTTCGTTACCCGTTATGTTCACCGAGTTCGAAGTAGAAGGAAGTTTAATATGACGCCAAGAATATGTGCAAGGAACTTCTGCGCTTAAAGTTTAGCTTCGTCTGACTACATTCGCCTACTTACTACTGCGATGCTTCTCTCTGTCTCTGTCTCTATCTGTCTGTCTCTCTCTCTCTCTCTCTCTCTCTCTCTCTCTCTCTTTCTCCATCTCTCTCTATTTCATTTCTCCTTCTCCTTCTCCTCTTACTCACCCAATCATAGTCCTCTAAAGTGTCTAGAAACGTAGAAATCATTATTAATTCATGGACCGAAAATGTACCTTCTTCAGTTAACTACGATAAAATAATCAATGAATATACCAAAAATATACTATGAGATTATTTAAAAAATGATCAATGATGGAGTCACGAGAACAGATTCTTCTACCCTTTATCTGTTATTTATTCTTGCGAAAGGAATGAGATTTGAATGGTTAATGAACGGTAGTTGTTGATCGTATATACATATGTATTTCGTTCAAAAAGGTGTATAGGTTGGATACGATATTATCGTATTTTCACGCGAGCTTCGGAGCTCCACTTTCCCCAGGCTGTTTATAGTCCAGTATAAAGAGAGAGTAACATGAGTGAGAGAAAGGGAGAGGAGAGAGTGGAGCTTCGATCGTTCATCGATTCTCTTATAACATGTAGGAAGATAATATCGATGAGAGAAACAGAGAAAGATGATAGATAGGTAGATGGATAGATAGATAGAGATAGAGATAGAGACAAAGACAGAGAGAAAGAAAGAGAGAGAGAGAGATAGTTTGGAATCGTCCTCTGTACGTGTGTTTCTCCGTATATCCTCTTGGAAACGTGTCTTTCCTACGAGGAAGGCGGATCCTACGATTCGCGATGGCGGAAGGCACGTGAACCTGGATGGGCGCATGCGAACAAACCCTAAAGCTCGTGACGAGAAAAGCATCTCTCCCTCTCTTTCGCTCTCACACCGTCTTTCCCTCTGTACTCCTCCGTTAGTTCAGCCGTCGCACTTGCTCTCCTTCTCGTTCGTTCGTTCGTTCGTTCGTTCGTTCTCTCGCTCGTTCGTTTGCTCGCTCGTTCGCTCGCTCGCTCGCTCGCTCGCTCGCTCGTTCGTTCGCTCGCTCGTTCGTTCGCTCGTTCGTTCGTTCGTTCGTTCGTTCGTTCGTTCGTTCGTTCGTTCGTTCGTTCGCGTTTCACCCCTCTCACCGACACAGAGTGAGGCACAGTAACCCCGTCGTGTGCCAGTCCGCACCGAGATTCCGGCGCGAATCGTCCTTTCTACGTCGCGGCGTCACGCCAAGTTCTAGATGGATGTCGCTGATCCGCACTATTGTCTCAGCGTTTTACCTCGTCGCGCAGCTATTGCTGCTACTGATCTCTCCTGCGATCGTCGAAGGTCAGTGACGATATTTAAACGAATTCATTTAGAAAAAAAAAGAGTTCTTTTTCTTTGAACCGCTTTGTACGAGCCCGCCATCGAATTCGTTCTAATATACGTTCTTACGATTTCTCTTCTCACATTAATGTCATCATTTTTATTAAAATAGTGCAAACCAGATGCAAACGGGAAAGATTTGAAATAAATTCCATTTAATTAAATCGTGTCATTTAAATGGAATATTTGCGAAATATCCTATTTAATGTGACTGCGGTTTTAATACCGGTGATTATCTTCCTGTCCTTTCCTGCTGTCTCTTTTTCTATTTATCTTTTTCTATCTCCATTCTTTTTATTCCCGTGTAATGAAATTTTCTATCAAGGTAAAGTTAGCACCTTGATTTACGTTAACCTCGTGTTAGTGCTACTGCGTTATTTTTATTGCAAATAGTTTTCTTAAGTGCGTTCTTCCCTTTTTTTTTTTCTTTATCTTATATCTGTATTTTCTTTGGTAAAGCTTTTCGTAAATGATAACAATTCGATTGAACAAAATTATCACGTGATATATATTGAATCCTGTCGGAAGGATATGTGTGATCTGTCTTCTTGTGAAAACTCGTTTCTCGATAATGCGCCAAGTGGAACGTACCTACGAGGAAGAGGATCGTTAACGAATCAGTCGATCGACTCGATCAAGTAACGAAGTTTCGCACTTGGAAAGTGATATTCGACCGCTGATTGAAATCATGAATAAAACATCAGGACAGAATTTTAGATCACGTTCACCTTACGAGAAGGCTATACGCATCGTCGCTTCCGACGTAAATTCGACTTACGTTGGATGCCAGTGGCCTTATCAAGTATTCTTAAAACGTACTACGTTAAAACGGGACAGGAGTAGCTTTAGTTTTATTTCCATCGAACGATCTTCTATGTCCCAGTTTTTATCTTCTTTGACACGTTCACATACAAGAACAAAATACGGAACGTGGTAATCATATCTTTTTTCCTTTTTTTCTTTTTCTTTTTCTTCCTTATATATATATATATATATATATATATATATATATATATATATATATACGATAGTATACCCTGCGAACTAAATATACGTTGTAACGTCTGCGTTTATATACGAACGTGTCTAACACCTAATTGGCTAAAACCATCGATTTCTCTCGTCGACGTGCGATTATCCTCCAATATCCTGATACATTATTTATCTCTGCCTATAAAACCTCGAAGATTTCGTAAAGGCGAGAGGCCTTCCGTTCTTTGGGGAGAAAACTTTCACCCCTCGATTTCTTACCGAGCCATCTCTGGCACGATCGTCTAACTTTCCTTCGTTCGTCGACAATAAAAGCTTTTAGAGAGAGAGAGAGAGAGAGAGAGAGAGAGAGAGAGAGAGAGAGAGAGAGAGAGAGAGAGAGAAAGGGAAACGAAAAAGATGCGAGCGAGATATCTAGTTTTCTCTGCGTCTTTTTTTACTTCTATCATCTATTACTATCTCTTTCTTTCTTTCTCTCTCTCTCTCTCTCTTTCATTCTCCCTTTTCCTTTTCTATCTTTTCTATCTCTTACATCGACCGGAAATTTTTTCCTAGCAATCGCCAGAAAAAAATTCGATATCTCGCGGTGCCTATCATTGAATTCACAATGGCATATCCAATGTAAGATGAATCCGTATGGTTGAATTTTCGAATAACATTGCGAGACTTGCCTTACTTCGTTACTCTGATTCGATCGAATGAAATTTCGACGATCGACGTTAAAGTAAAATGAATTTTCCATTCGACGTAATAGCATCAACCTGTTTCGTTTCTGATTCGTTTCTGTTTCTTGCTTCTAGCACATTTCTTGGATTTTTTATCGAGTTCAGTCTAGATACGATGATTGATTCGTTAGAATCGAGCGAAGGCTATTGTCTTTGGTACTCCATTGTACTTTACGGATTGTAAGGTGCAGAAATGTCATTAATATAGTAGAACGCGTAACGACGCAGCTACATGAAAATTATTTCCCACGAAGATCATCGATCATAGAGAAGTATAGGACTTAGGTTCGATCTCTGCCTCGATCTAAAGTTCACATCAACGAGAGCTTCACCTCGGAACTAAAACCACTAACGAAGTTACGGCCGCTAATTAGCTACGAGCGGGTGGTGAGAGACGAGGTCGAAGATGAAGATCTCTTAGTGACGAGAGAAAGGGAAAATTATGTTATTAGTGCTTTTATAACGCCTCGTCAAAACGAGAATCATAAATACGTTGCACGGGGTAACAGCTGCGCCATAACGATTTATTATCGTTAATTTTGCACATTTCACGATCGTATTACGTTAATAAACGAGCTAATCAATTAGAATATTATTATAGTTTACGCGGTAATCGTTTACATTACCATTCGCAAAAGCTACTTTATTTCTACTCCTCTCTTTCGATTTCTTTTTTTTTTGACATTTCTTTTCATCGAAACACTACTTCTCTTTCGTTGTTTATTTATTTATTTATTTTTTTCTTTACGAACGCCAGAAGTTCTCGCATGTTACATTACAAATCTTAGACTCACTGGGACACTTCGGTACGACTCCTGGTTGCAATACCTCGAGCAGTAAATAATTGAAACGATTCAAGTAGAATACATAGCGAATGGAGTAAGAGAAAAGGAAAGGGAAGGGACGAACGGCCAGAAAGGTCTGAAAGAGAAGAGAGAGAGAGAGAGAGAGAGAGAGAGGGAGAGAGAAACAGATAGAAATTGCAAGAGTAGTAAGGGTATGGGAGAGAGGCGGAAGAGGGTGAGTGGGTGGTTGAGAGGTTTTACTCGCGCGCTTCTTCACCGACTCCTCTTTATTTCGGCGTACCGTGGACAAATGCAACTAACGTATCGAACTTCCGTCCGAACTAATTTATGGTGTTGGGATTAGGGGAGTAAAATAAAGAGAGCGAGAAAGAGAGACAATAAGAGAGAAAGAGAAAGAAAGAGAGAGAGAGAGAGAGAGAGAGAGAGAAAGAAAGAAAGAAAGAGAGAGAGAGAGACAGAGAGAGGGAACGAGAGTGGGCCATGGCAATTCTGCAGTGCGGGTAACTACCCCTTCTACGGTATACTCCTTCTTTCTCTTTTCTCTTCGTACGGTCTCTCCGGGCTACGCTCGATGGGTTCAAATGCTTAAGAGGCGAACGTTTCTTCTTGGCTATGGTGAAATATCACTGCTAAGAAAAAGGGAACGGTCGATCCCTCAGAGGGTTGACAAAAACATGGGTAATAAAACTCGCCCACCTTTTCCTCTTTCTTTTCCTCCTATTCTGTATCTTTCTGTTCTTTCGTTCGCCTATCTTTTTATTCTCTTTCGGTCTCGTACCATTCGGCTAATGGAAGGGAAAATATAACGTGACTACTCCCCAGCTAGAACGATCACGTTATCGTGCACTAATACCTCACCGAATCGTTTCCGTATTTTCGATGAGATAAGAAACGGACGGATAGATACAGTAAAGCAGATTACTTTCGAAGAAAATTTGTTTCTAACGGGCGAGATTTTGACGTTACTTAATTATATGCTAAGAAATGATGGGAGCGAAGCTTAACGTCTTCCTCTTTACCCTCATTCATTCTTCGAAATCAAACGGCTTAGTTTAAACTAAAGAGAGGAAAAAGGACGAGCCGAGGAGAAACTAAACGCGACTTTAATCGTGGAAGGAAAGAAAATGTATCAGTAGTTCGCGTCAGCGTAAAGGTATTAGACGTTTTGTTCCCTTTCTTTTTAAAAGTAAGTTTCAAGCGCAATAAAATACATGCGCTTTTCTTCGTTTCACGCTCGAAAAGAGAAGATGAAAACGAACGCGGTAAATACTTAAAAACGAGTTGCTCTTAAATTTCATTACCGGCGGTGGTGTTCCCTATAAATCATGCTTCTGTCTGAAACAATAAACCGTGTGCAGTAGATGGTCCGTAAACTTCCGTCGTCTCGATGAAAAATCTCGATGTCTTAGTCCTATCTAAGGGAAAGAGACAGAGAATAAGAATAAGAGTAGTAGAATAAGAGAGAAGAATAAGAGAGAAAAAACAAGAAAGAAAGAGATAAAGAGGGAAAAAGAGAGAGAAACAAGAAAGAAGAGGATGAGTTTCCTTGAGAGAGCCACGTACGATCGTTCACCCGGACAGATCGTTACTGAAAGGAATGGTAGGAGAGAACCGCTACTTGATACCCGATTAGAGGACAACGAAGACGTCGGAGCCCAGACGGAGCCAAGTAAGACGACGTTGCCGGGCGTTGTCGTCGATAATTGGAGATTGGCTCACGAAGTACTTCGGTTCTTCGTTTGATGTGGTTAGCTTCGCTACGTATTTCTCTCAGTTCATACTCGAGACCGCTGTACGATCAAGCAATAGCCGAGAAATTCGACCGATACTGTCTTTTACTCCTATCACACCTCTCTAAACTTTACTTCGATCGACCAGCGAATAATCTCTCTCTCTCTCTCTCTCTCTCTCTCTCACTCTCTCTCTTAACTTGTTCTTTCCTTTTAATACGACATTTCTAGAACTCGTTGAATCGTTTTAACGAACCACGTGTGCATGTCGATGCATTTCCGTATCGTCTGCGGTCGAACGTAGATTTGTTGGTGTTAAGCTAGATTTAAAGGATCTTCAAACTATCGATATCACTTGCCGAGTTTGTATGTAGTCGTATAACGAGCCCTTTCGTTTCCTTTTACGGTAGTCGCTATTGTCTTTTCGTTGGTGTCACGCGTCAATGCCCTCGGTGTGAGAGGTATCGATTCAAACGGCTGTTGGTACTAAAACGAAATGAAAGCCACATGCGTTCGCTTCTTCGGTTTCATAGCCACTCGTTTTTCCTGTGGTTTATAAGTTCTCTCGTCGTTTTCTCATGTCGATCCGAAAGTATCGCTAATGAGACGTCTTCTTTTTCCTTTTTTTTGTCTTTTTTTTATTCTTGTGTTGTTGTTGTTGTTGCCACTGTTGAAACATCGATGCTGTTTCATAATTTTATAATTTTTTTGCTAATTTTATAATTGATGCATCGAACTTGATATTTGTTTTCTAGTTCCTTCGAGAATTTTTCTTGCAAAATCGCAGCAACGAAAAGTAATCTCTTTAGTTTGTTATATTTTAACGTTTTAACATTTAACAATCAGAAATTGTTTCTTTTTTTTTTTTAATGTAATTTCGAGTATCCTCATTCAATTTATACTAACGTGACTAGATCGTTCGTACTTTGCCAATCTGTTCTTTTGTCTCTTTAAAGAAAGACCAGAGCAGGGGGGAAAAAGAGAAGAATAGAAACGTATCATTCCAAGTTCTTTGTTCGTTCGGTTTCCAGTCGATAAGAATTCAAACTCACGAAGCTGGATGTCGACGAGTTCTCCATTCTCCTGCAGGTTTTGCGATAATTTCCGATAAAGGTCAACCCCTCGAAGGCAGAATGCTGCAGGCAGTGAGTCTCCCTAAAACATCGAGACCGCATGGCGCTGTATTTGTAGCGATGAACGTTGGAATATAACTGTGGTAAAAGAGAGAGAGAGATAGAGATAGAGAGAGAGAGAGATAGAGAAAGAGATAGAGAGAAAGAGAGAGAGAGAGAGAAATAGAGAGAAAGAGATAGAGAATTATACGGTAAATTGCGCTAATTAATGCTAATTGTCCAAACTAATAAATAACTGCATGAATAAACATATCCATTGTCCAGAGAACACAGTAGTTTTCGAGCTGCGAGAGAAACGGAAATGGAAGAAGAAATACTTCATATACGTTTAAACGCGTTTGTTTGAAAGTGAACGAATAGAAAAGGAAAGTAAAAGTGCGAAAGAGTAAGAATCACAGTGAATATTTCACGTATACTGAAATATTCATAGAGTTCGATCGTAACGACGATCACGAGGTACCAGTCGATCCATTTTGCGATCTACCTTCTTATTCTAGATGCGAAAGAACGAGCTTGCTTTTCGATATATATTTTTCTGATCCAACGAAACTCTCTATTTTCGTATACGAAAGAGAGTATTTGGACAGAAGGCGTGCGTGTCCATTCGCAACGTGCTGCATCGTTTTGCATAAAAAATATGAGAAAGAGATATGAAAGAGGATGGATCGGGAAAGAGATAAAAATGTGTGCTTTCGAATATGGAATAACGAAAAAAAAGCTGCGTTGGTACCTGGACGATTTCGATGACGAAAAAGGGAGGAGTATGGAAAAGAGAAAGAGTCCATAAATAACAATATTCGATAGAGGAACAACCATCTGTAAAGTTGGAGAGCCCCATACGCTACGGTTATTTAATAAAACTTTTCAAAAGTTTTCAATTTTTCGACAGAAAGAAATAGAGAAAGAGAGAAAGAGAACGAGAGAAAGGGAGAGAAAGAGAGAGATAGAAAAAAGAGATTAAATCAAATTTCATGAATTTTTATTCCTAATAATAAAGATAGTACGTAATATCGATACGTTTTTACGACATACATTTTTAAATTATTTGTATGGTCTTTCAGATGATCATTATTTCTGATAAGCAAGAGAAAGAGGAAAGAAAAATAGAGAAAGAGAGAAAATTAGATAAGAACTTCTTTTGTAATTATTATAATTCGTATCTCTCAATAACAAAAATAAAATATATGCAGAGAGACCAATGATATTTTAGGTCACTTTCGAAGCTTCGTTGTGCCTGAGAAAGAAATCGTTGTCAAAAGCGTGCTAGTGCACATAAAAAAAAAAGGTTGGTACAAGTTGCTTTTAGGTCCATTAAAAAATTTCATCCTATGAGTAAACCGTGGCACTGCGTTCTCTCTATTTCTCTTTTTTTCACCATCAAGCTCTCCGCCTCATATTTTCAACAAAATGCGAAACGATTAACGCGGTGCGATGGGCTCGCACTCGCGAGAATTAATTTCACCGAGGGTTCGTCGATTTTCATCAAATTTTATCTTTCCTTTTACGACCACCGACATCCTTTCTTTCCTTTTTATCTCTTTTTCCCTCTCTCTATCTCTCTATCTCTATCTCTCTCTCTCTTTTTCTCTCTGTTTCTCCCTCCATACTTTCTCTTTTGAATATAACGGAACTTCCGTTATATTATGAATCCATTCGGAAAACGCTCGTCTCACACACACAGAAAAAGACACACACAACGAGCTAAAGTCTGTTCTCAACGATAAACGTACGTTTCTATAAATTCTCTGTGATATTGTGCGTACGAATCGAAATGCAACGTTACGAAGTAGTTTGCCTCGACTTTTAACTATCGGATATTAATCCACGCTAATGAGTACACTAGAGAAGTTCGTTCGCGAAGCGGCTTTTGAAATTCTTCGTAAGGAGGACACGAAGGACTAAAATGGATTCAAAAGCAGAATTTCAATCCATTTGTCTTCAATCGAAATTTATTTTTATTATAATCGAAACAGTTGTTTCTATGTACGAAAAGCACGAGGACGATAACGACGATGATAACAACGACGATAACGATGACGAGGATTAATTCATTAACCGATAATTAGACGATCGAATTTGAACATTTACGAGCATGAAAATTATTAAATAGATAGTCGGATGGTTTCGATCGATGTCCTAAATTTATAGAAAAGATGTTAGTGAAGGGAAAGATAGAAAGAGAGAGAGAGAGAGGGAACGAGACAGCTCGCGAATTTCTCAGCTCGTGCGTGTCTCCGGCCAGTTTTCTAGAATTTCGCTCATTCCAATGATCGCTAGACGCGCGCAGTTGCGATGCGATAGTAATGGCACCGATGGTAATAGTGATGAAAAGGAAAGAGAAAGAGAGAGAGAGAGAGAGAGAGAGAGAGAGAGAAGGAGAGAAAGAGAGAATGATTTCACTGGTAAAGTTGCATAACCCTCGCAGTGGTTGGCGCGCTCGCGCGCACACGTCCAGAGGGAATAATTTTCGCAGCCGCGCCGCTCTAAGTCCCTGGCCCACATATATGAAAAAAGTTAGAGCCAATTATAGTCGGAATATTTCACGAGCGTGGGATTTACGGCGCGGTTAAAACCACCAGCTCTTCCTCTTCCTACCACCCTACCACCCTCCTCCTCCTCCCTATCTACCTACCTACCTACCTACCTACGTACCTACCTACCTACTCTCGTGTGAAAGTAGTTTGAAATGACTTCGGCGATGTTCGAAGCTCTGACAATGGCCTCGGTAATTGGAAAGGTCGTGAATATGCTTGCTCGATAAGGAAAGCATGTCGACGTATAGTTTTCAGTAGGTTCTACAACCTTCACTGTGAGCACCTTCTTAAAGTTTTGATTTCATTTCATGAAAGTGAAAGACGGAGATATATAAAAGATATGAGTAAGAGTAAAATATATATGTATATTGTTATTGTTAATTAGTCCAAAGTATTAGTAGTAACTTTTGTTAAATATATCAACGTTTGCAGTGAAAGGGATAAATAATTTTGATAAGACAATTGTTTATTAAAGAAAAAAAAAGTTGATCGTATAGATGTCACATTATGTTATCTAGACGATACTCGTCATTAGACTGAGATTAAAAAATTGAATAATAATGAAAACTGAATGTAATTATCTGTTTACAAAAAATATACGAGAGCATCGAGTAATATAAAATCTAACTAAAGTTTTATTTTCTATGATATGTTTTAAAACATGATTTCACAAATTTAATTTGATTATGCACATTAATTATTAAGCATAAATTAGATCATGTATATACGCGCTTTCTGCATAAGCGATACTACGCGGTTAGCGATGCAGAGCCCATTAATACACTTATAGTATCTAAAATATTAAAATGTTCATAAATGTTGCATACCGATGATAAAAAGAAAATGCGGTTAAGCAACATTTCTATCATATAGAGCGATATAACGCTAACATATTGATTGTCAAAGCAATTTTGCATAAATCGATATATTTATCTGATTTTATTATTTTCTAGATAAAAGATAGAAAACAATTCATTGCCATGATTTTTATTTTATATCGTAATTCTCTTCCAGAGTTAAAAACCGGTTTAAAAAATGTTAGAAACGTTTCAAAACAAGTCTACAAAATTGTGTTCCGATCGTCTTGTTGACCTCCACGACGTTAAAAATTCTAAAATATTAACCAAGTTACAATCATTCGTTAATTTTTATAAATTTCATCAGCAGAATATTATCACCTTGAAAATTATACGGCTGAGCGAACTCTTGAATAATGTAGAAGTGCAATTCTTCGAACTAAAGTACAAACGAACGATAAATTAGAAACCCACCGGCAAGGTTCTTTTCGTTCTCTATATCTCTCTTTTCTTCTGGAAGGTCGTTCGTTATCTTCATACGACGCTAAGCGTCTGGAAGCGCAACCACCTTCTGGAGAATCTACAGATTCTCGTCCGGTCACCTCGTAAAACTTGATATCGAGGAAAACCTAAACCAATTAAGGCATCTCCCAAGCGTACTATGGGCAAATGGAGGCAATAAAGTCGCCGAATCTATCGTGCTAAATCATCCTCGACGTAACTTCCAAGAGAGAACACACTCCAAAGACACGCGTGATAAGGAACTTTCTTACCGGAACCATCCTACTACTCTCTCTCTTACTCCTTCTATCTCCCTCTCTTTCTCTCTCTCTCTTCTCTTTCTGTCCTCCGGGAATTCGAGTGCACTCGAAACTTATCGTCCCGTTGCTTCGAATCGTGATTATCATTGAAAGCGCTCGGTAATTCGAGGAAAAACGACGTCCGATGAATTATCTCGGCGCCACGTCGAGTACCGATTAAGGTAGCGATTTAACTAGTGTTGAACGAAGAAAGAGAGAGAGAGAGAGAGAGAGAGGGAGGGAGGGAGGGAGATAGGACGAGGAAGTCATTGGGAGAAGATAATTTGAGGGCTTTCGCTTCTCTCCTCGGACTTCCGCTAATACGACCGAGCAGCAATACCATCCTTGACTTCGTGCTTCTTGCTGAGAAGCATTCCTTCGAAATACGAACGTGTTACGTAAGTATTCGAAACTCCGTACTTCCGCAGAAACGGAATTCAAAGGTTAATACGATCGAGAATTACGTTGGCTTTGCATCGACTGCAGAATTTCTAATAAATAAATGAACATAGGTATAGAATTTCGATTTGATGGGAGTTGATCGATAAAGCTAAAGACGGGACAATAATTCTTTTGGAAAAAAATACACACACATATATATTTTTTTCATGTAAATTTGACTTTGAATTAGGACATCGTAGGTATCGAGCCGACACGTAGAAATTCGACCGAAAGGCGACGAATATCAGTTCGGAAGGTAAACCTCGAGTAGGGCGAGCTTATGCTCGAGGATATCTACGTAGATACTTCGCTTGCAAGCACTCCACTTCGTAATTCTTCAGTTACGACTAGGAGCTTTGCATCTCTACCACTTGGATGGACCATGTGGGAAGATGGAGGGTTAAAAAGGGGGTGAGAGTAGGAATAGAAGGATAGGTGTGTGTAAGGCGTTCGACGATGAGAGGAAGAGGGGTAGAGGGTAGGAAGACCACTGGCATTAATCCAGAATAGGTAAGAGCCCGAGTTCAGTGGGTATCGTGTCGAGGAAAGAGGAAAGTGGAAGAAGGGAGGATGCAAGGTAGTCGAAGGACGAAGGGGAGACGGGAAGGAAGGAAGGATAATGCGGCCACGATAAAACTAAGCCGGCTAACACCAGGGATAAAAAGACCCCGGCGGACGC